>NC_041391.1:623715360-623741706 GCF_002162155.2 Triticum dicoccoides
ATAGAGCATGTCTTCACCAATAATGTAAGTTTGTCCTTCTCAAGCCATCATACTTTGTTGTGTATATTTGGTTTGGCATGACTGCAACAGCTATTTATTTCTGGTGTTTGCATCAAATTGCATGTTTAAAGTTTATTATGTAGTTCTTAAACAAAAGTTTGTCCTTCTCAATTTAAGTTTTTAGTTGTACAACCAAGTTCTTTCTTCATACCATGTAAATTAAACTATACAGAGCAAGTGATCTTCTTTTGCACTGCATGTATGCTTATGTTCTTGATCCGTAATCTAGTGGTGTGGTGAACCTACCCACTACATCACAATGTCATATTCTACAACGTCTTAACTATGAACAATGTCATATCATTCTACTATTATTTAAACCGCCTCTTTATTTTCCAATATGAAATGGGATAAATTTATAGCACACTAACCGTTGATACTTATGAGTTCTTGATCTGTAATCCAGTGGTGTCATGAAAGTTGCTAATTCCTTCACAATGTCATTTCCTGCCATGTCTTGACCTGAACAATATCATATTGTGTTAATGCTATTTTAAAATGTGTCACTTTATTTGTCAATAAGAAATGTGATGAATTGTGAGCACTGATACTTATATGTGCAAAACCTATCATCTATCTGCTTGTTTATCTTTACGAGTGAGGAGGATATAGTGTCAAACAAGCACAGTCTCATCGGCTTGCTCAGCTTCTTGCACTGCAGCTCCCGAGTAGGGCTAACCTTTCTTGAACTCTATTGAAGTGTTGTCGGTTTTGTATATTATTTTGTTGGCATGTTTATTTGCACCGGTGGCGATCTTTGATTCACAGTGTTTGTCATCTGATGTCTGCTTGTGCTTTATTATCATAGTGGCGAACTTTGATGCCCAGTGGATGTAATATGTCATAATTTCTTTATTGTATAGTCTAGGTTTTTTCTTATTCATGATGCTACAGTTATTTTACTATATATATATCCTTTCTTCACAGTAAACCGGCCAAACCGTAAAATTACAGTACATAATCAGGTCGTCATGCAAATCACTATGTATGATCGCATCATGGGCCCCATCATCTTGGTCCGTTAACAGACCTAAATGTAAACCGCCAGCCCTATTTTCGCAAGAAAACTCAATGGGCTTTTAGGAGGCTGAAAAGTAGGTTGGGCCTGAAACGTGCCAAACAGCACATAGGCCGGCAGCAGTCAAAAATTTACCCCGGCCCATGATTGTGCCAATCACATCATGGGCTTTTAATAGGCCAAAATTGTCTCGGTCCTTGTTTGGCCCAATCAGATTATCGGTTGTGAGCAGCCCGGATGCAAACTGGGCCGTAGTTAGGCCCAACTATATGAAGGGCTTTTAACAAGCCAAAATAAATATAGGGCCGAAATGTTAAACGGGCCTTTAATAGGCCGAAACTAATATCAGGCCGAATTACTAAATGTGCCTTTAGCAAGTGGGCCGAAAAGCCTAGCGTCCAGTTGACGGGCCGAATTTGATATGGGCCATAATTTAGCCCAAAGCCTCTTAAAGGGTCAGACCTCATCTGGGCCATAATTTGGCCCAGAATGTGGTAGGCTTTTAACGGGCCGGATCTCATATGCGCCTTTATTAGGCCTGGAACGTGGCATTCTATTAATGGACCGGATGAAATATGGGACGACATTTGGCCCAAAACATGGCAACGTGTTAATGGGCCGGCCCACTAGTGTCCTCAAAATCTTGTGGGCCTTCAGCTGGGAACGCCCATTATGTTTCGCAAAATCTCGTGGGCCTTTAGCTAGGCCGGCCCATTATGGTCGCAAAATCTCGTCAGCCTTTAACTAGGCCGACCCATTACGGCTCGCAAAATCTTGTGGGCCTTTAGCTGGGCCGGCCCATTATGGTCTGCAAAATCTCATGGGCCTTTAGTTGCGCCGGCCCATTATGGTCCGCAAAATCTTGTGGGACTTTAGTCGGGCCAGCCCATTTAGACTTTATGGGCCACTTTTGGGCCGGTCCACGTGTCAACATATCATAGGCGCATCTCGCCCATTCGATGAGTGACACCTATGCCAACGCGGAGCTGACACATGTTTCCTCCACCCAATGATGATTTTACATGTGGAGAATCCCCATTGGTCCGGGCTGTTAACGGGTTATCGATCCAAAACCGGACTCGATAGCTTAACGGTGTTCTATTATGGTGTATGCCACGTGTTTGTCACCCTTGACGAAAGTACTTCTGTGACGCGCGATTTATCGTCATGGAAGTGGACACTTCCGTGATGATAATTTTGGTAATGTCATGGAACACTTCTACGACAGCACAGGTATGACTATCTTTATTCTATCATAAAACCATCATGGATGTACATGCATGACACAAAACGTGACCTACCGTGACAAACACGCATCATCACAGAAGTGTATTTTTTTGTAGTGAGATGAATAAAAGTTTAGTTTGATCCTTGATTTTCGAGAGTTTGCTTAGTGATCAATCTTTGTAATCATGTGCGAGATATATAATGAAGTTTAATTTGAGTTCTGCTTCTTTTACTTTCATGTTTCAATAAAAAGAAAGGAAATAGATGAACAGGATCATATGCTAATCTAATGGTAAGTAATGACATTACACAGGGAAAAATATAAGTAGAAATTCCTATTGTAGATTGAAAAACATAGCACTGGTCAATGATGCAACTCATGAAAGAATTAATAAGGGAAGAGAAGATTCACATGCAAATACACTATCCTGGTAACCTTGTGTGATTGTGATCACCCATCAAAATTAGATGCCAAAATTGTTGATGTTGGACAAGGAAGACAATGTAATGATTTATGTTTGTTCATATTCACACAGAAGTTATATTGTCATGGATCATTCAACATGTGGTGCTTGCCCCTATCTTTGCTAGCAAAAAATTCCACACTAAGTAGAGATACTACTTGTGCATCCAAAACCCTTAAACCCAAATCTTGTTTGGGAGTCCACCATACCTACCTATGGATTGAGTAAGATCCTTCAAGTAAGTTTTCATCAGTGCAAAAAGGCAATAAAAATTGCTTCTAAAAGTGTGAGATCATTTAGTGTAAGGGAAAATTGAGTGTTGTACGAACTTGTGATAGCAAAGAATAAAAGTGACCGACTGCATAATAAAGGTTGCCATCATAAGGGGCAATATAACGTGACGTTCTCTTGCACTAAGGGGTTGAGCATACAAACAAAGAGCAAATGGCAACTAATGCTTCCCTCTGTGAATGGCATATCTTTTACTTTTATGTATTTACTTTTATGCAAAGAGTCAAAGTTCTTCTCTCTATTCCTTTTTATTTTCTCATTTGGCAAGCATCATGTGGTGAGGAAAGATCTAGGAACATATATCCAGCTGAATATGGGTAGCATGAGTTATTATTGTTGACATCACCCTTGAGGTGAATACGTTGGGAGGAAAAACTATAAGCCCCTATCTTTCTATGGCTCTGGTTGAAACGTTTTTCTTATGTGTACGCGGTGAGTGTTAGCATATGATGGTTGAGTATGTGGACTTGCCTAAAGGCTCCGATAGGTGACCCTTCCTGAAAATATGATGAATTGTAGTTGCAAAGTTGACCGAGAACATAGTTTGTTGGCTTCCAATAGAGTTTATGCTTTATACTTCGATGATGTGATGAATTGTCACTTGTTGAAGAGAAGTATATCATAAATGTTTTATGTTAAAGTTTGTTGTTGTTATAATAAGTTACATGATGCTGCTATGTCTGTATTTTTGTTTTTATCGACACCTCTCTCTCTAAGCATGTGGACATGTTTTTTGATTTCAGTTTTCGCCTGAGGACAAGCGAGGCCTAAGCTTGGGGGAGCTGATACGCCCATTTTGCATCATGTTTACTCACTATTATTTATGTTGTGTTTTGGAGTAATTCTAATGCCTTTTCTCTCATAATATGTAAGGTATGCACAAAGGGGGAGAATTCTGGTAGCTGGAAATCTGGACCTGAAAAGGCTACGTCAGGATACCTATTCTGCACAACTCCAAATGAGCTGAAACTTTACGAGGATTTTTTATGGAATATTTGAGGAATATTGGAGCAAATAAGTACCAAAGGGGGCCCACCAGGTGGGCACAACCCACCTGGGCGCACCAGGGAGCCCAGGCGCCCCCTGGTGGGTTGTGCTCACCCAGGCCCACCTTTGGTGCCCCTCTTCTCGTATATAAGTCATTTTGACCTAGAAAAAAAATAAGGAGAGGACTCTCGGGACGAAGCATTGCCGTCTCGAGGCGGAACCCTGGCAGGAGCACATTTGCCCTCAGGCAGAGCGATTCCGCCGGGGGAACTTCCCTCCCGGAGGTGGAAATCATCATCATCATCATCATCACCAACAATCTCCCATGTTGGGGAGGGCTATCTTCATCAACATCTACAACAACACCAACTCCTCTTAAACCCTAGTTCATCTCTTGTGTTCAATCTTTGTACCGGAACTATAGATTGGTGCTTGTGGGTGACTAGTAATGTTGATTACATCTTGTAGTTGATTACTATATGGTTTATTTGGTGGAAGATTATATGTTCAGATCCATTATGCTATTTAATACCCCTCTGATATTGAGCATGATTATAATTTGTGAGTTGTTACTTTTGTTCTTGAGGTCACAAGAGAAATCATGTTACAAGTAATCATGTGAACTTGATATGTAGATATTTTGATGATATTATGTTGTCATTCCCTTAGTGGTGTCATGTGAATGTCGACTACATGACACTTCACCATATTTGGACCTAAGGGAACACATTGTGGAGTATTTATTAGAAGATGGGTTGCGAGAGTGACAGAAGCTTAAACCCTAGTTTATGCGCTATTCCGTAAGGGACTGATTAGATCCAAAAGTTTAATGCTATGGTTATTATTTATTCTTAATACTTTTCTCGTAGTTGCGGATGCTTGCGAGGGGGCTCATCATAAGTAGGAGGTTTGTTCAAGTAAGAACAACACCTAAGCACCGGTCCACCCACATACCAAATTATCAAAGTAGCGAACACGAATTAAGCCAACATGATGAAAGTGACTAGATGAAATTTCCGTGTACCCTCAAGAACACTTTGCTTATCATAAGAGACGGTTTTGACCTGTCCTTTGCCTCAAAAGGATTGGGCTACCTTGCTGCACTTTTGTTACTACTATCGTTACTTGCTCGTTACGAATTATCTTCCTATCAAACTACTCTGCTACTTACAATTTTTGCAATTGCAGACATTACCTTACTGAAAACCACTTGTCATTTCCTTCTGCTCCTAGTTCGGTTCGACAGTCTTATTTATCGAAAAGGCTACAATTGACCCCATATACTTGTGGGTCATCAGCAACCAATCATCATCAAAACCTCATCCCCTTTTAAAAGTATTGGATTTCCTATGGACTCAATGTGATCTTGGATCACTTAACCAAAAATATACAGTCTTGAGCTTTTGCTAATAAATGTTCTTAGCATTTTGAGGGGTCCACGATCACTAGTCCTTGACATGCCAATCATTAAACTTCCGGAAATCTTTAACTTTAATAGATATTAGTTCAATGAGATATATGTTGTTACTAATTACCAAAACCACCTGACGATTAGTTGCACTTTCAATCCCCCCTTTTTGGTAATTGATGACAACATATAGATCAAATCTTCGACAAATGATTAAATGATTGAAATACATCATCGCTTTGAGAAGTATGTGATAAGCAAGAGCTCCCCCTAAATTTTTGCATTATTAAAAAGTTGCATTTGGATGCAAATGCACAATCGATTAGGATCATGGGTCACTCTTCCATGTCACATACAACTTGGTGGAGCACACAAAATGATATGATTGGAATAGCAAGCATGCATCACCAAAAGCACAAGTGCGTGATCATACAAAGATCATGATAGTGATAAGAAATGTGCATAACATGAAGCATAGTATGATCAAACACACACAATTAACATAGTATCTCGGAAACATGACGAACAATGTAGCACAAACCAAGTAGCAACAAACACTCAAAGAAAACAAATGAGAAAAAGCAAGACTCTCTCTCTCTCTCTCTCTCTCAGCCTAACGATCTATACAAATTCTCCCCCTTTGGCAACAAGTACCAAAAAGCTCGAATAGGTATTGACCTATGCGTCTCTCTAGGCATGATCCTCGACAACTCTTAGCGGTGATCTCTCAATACTGCAGGGTGCTGCTAACGTGACACTATGATCAGAGACCCTTCGACGAAACTGTGTGCGATGCAATAATCGCAAACGGTGGTGTAAAAAACTGTCAAAAAAGGTGCAAACATTTGCAATGACGGATGCATCAAACACAGTTCAGATTTTAGTTGCGTGTGCAACGCAAGGCATACGGTTCAGTTCATTGAACTATTTGCGATGAGGAAGAAGTACGGAAATGGGCAGCCAGTTGAAGGCATGTGTGATATACAGCATATAGTTCAATCAGATTAACTGTTTGTTATGAGGCGGAACAACAGAAACAAACAACTAGATTAAGGTGTGTATGATTGAAGGCTAACGTTTCAGAATTGTTTTCGATTAGGCAACAGAACAGAAATGGCCAGATCAAAGGTGTGTGCAATTGATTGCATACACTTTACATGGATGAACTATTTGTGATTAGCCACAACAAACAGAAATAGTTAGACAGATCAACGCGTGTGCGCTAGACGGGCACACATTCTAATTAAAAGAAGCATGCGCGATGGTAATAATGAGCGCGCACAGTTCTTCGAACAAGACGTGTGCTAACATTGCCTATTGCAGTGCACCCTATGGTGTAAATGCCACGTACGCGGCCGAGAAAGCGTGCCCACGTTACGCCATTCGGGAATAGTGCTGCACATACTAATTATAGAACTGCCAATAAATTTTGAACATGCGTCCCGTCACATTCCAAATTGCAAACCTGTTCACACCGATCAAAACATAAACGGTTTCCCACTTAGGAGCGTATTAGTACTCGGTTATAAATACTACTACTCCAAGATGACATCACATTCCTCCTCAACTCCTCATCCACAAACACAAACAAGTCATTCATCACCGTTCCCTTGCATCTGCCATGGCCAACGTGAGTTCTGGGTCAAGAGATTGCCACCAGGGAGAGGCGATCATGGAAGCGCGCGAAAGCACGCGAGATGTCCTGCCTCACCGTGAAAGCAGCTGAGATGTTGCACCGTGCGGCCGTGGCAGCACAAAGGTTCCGCTGCGCCCTCTCGGAACCACGAGCCTTCTTGAGAGAAGCTCCGGTTTGCAAGAAGCTTATACCAAAGCTTGTCCCAATTTGGCCGAAAAATTTACCGCTGCATGTTGGTGCCATGTCGACACCATGCCAAGTTTCATGATTTTCAGGTGTTTTTTGGATTAACATTAATTAAAAAACCAAGTTTCTCAATCTTTTCGGCCGAGCCACAACCCCCAGATGTTTGAATTTCATTCCCATTTCTTGCATGGGACCTAAAAATTCAACCAAGGACACACATGTGATTTTCAACCAACTTTGGTGCACTAGAGCATGTGCTTGTAGTTCAAATTTGAATTTATGCACATTGAATGCCCAGAAATTCAATTAATGTATAAAAAAGGCCAAATGAACCCGGAATAATTCCAAAACTTAGCATGATACTTCTATTTGGTCTAATCTGCATGTGTAAACAATTAAGAGAGGAGAAGGCAGTGTACGTATGTCGTTTCGCACATGGAAGTGACATGTTCCCTCTCGGAACCATGAGCCTTCTTAAGAGAAGCTCCGGTTTGCAAGAAGCTTATACCAAAGCTTGTCCTAATTCGTCCAAAAAATTTACCGCAACATGTTGGTGCCATGTCATGACACCATGCCAAGTTTCATGATTTTCAAGCATGTTTTGGATTTACATGAATTAAAAAACCAAGTTTCTAAATCTTTCCGTCCGAGCCACGATTCCCGAATGTTTGAATTTCATTCCTATTTCTTGCATGGGACCTAGAAATTCACCCAAGGACACACATGTGATTTTTCAACCAATGTTGGTGTACTTTAGCATGTGCTTGTAGTTCAAATTTGATTTATGCACATTAAATGCCCAGAAATTTAATTAGTGTATAAATAAGGCCAAATGAACCCAGAATAATTCCAAAATTTAGCATGATACTTCTATTTGGTCTAATCTGCCTGTGTAAAAAAATTAAGGTGGGAGAAGGCAGTGTATGTATGTCGTTTCACACACCGAGGTGACACATTCCTCTCGGAACCACGATCCTTTTTATAGAAGCTCCAGTTTCAAGAAGCTTATACCAAAGCTTGCCCCAATTCAGCCAAAAAAATTACCGCAGCATGTTGGTGCCATGTCATGACACCATGCCAAGTTTCATAATTTTTAGGTGTGTTTTGGATTTACATGAATTAAAAAACCAAGTTTCTCAATCTTTCCAGCCAAGCCACAATGCCCAGATGTTGAATTTCATTCCCATTTCTTGCATGGGACCTAGAATTCACCTAAGGACACACATGTGATATTTCAACCAACTTTGGTGCACTAGAGCATGTGGTTGTAGTTCAAATTTGAATTATGCACATTAAATGACAAGAAATTCAATTAATGTATAAAATAGGCCAAACGAACCCGGAATAATTCCAAAATTTAGCACGATACTCAGTACTGGAATCTGGCACTTTGCCATCTGCCATGTCAGATGGCAAAGGCATTGTCGACGGATGGCAAAGGCTTTGCCATCTGCCAGCAGATGGCAAACAGTTTGTCTGAAACCCTGCCGGTAAAGGCTTCTTTGCCATCTGCTAACAACCTAACAAACATTCTTGGCAACATGCAGACATTATATTTTTGCATAACAAACTCAAGGAGCTTGATCCTCACAGGCGACATTCAGTGTAATTCATTAATTATAGAAAATACACTTCTTGTTTTAGAACAGGAACCTACGAAGGATATCATTTGAAAAAAAATAGTACTGCCCACTCACAAAGAAGTCCTTGTGCTTAAGCCTCAAGGAACATCTTCTGGCCTGCTGATAGGAGCATAGAATTAGTAAATCAATTAAACCTGAAAATAATATCGATACATAGTATAAGGAAAAATCTAATCATGATCGAAAGTAGACACACAGAGTAAACATATATCTGTGCATAGAACCCATCGAAATAAGCAAGAACACCGACAAAACACTATGAAATACTCTCAAGGATAAACAGATTTCTCTCAAACTAATGATGAGAGTGATATGATAACTAGTTTCTGTCAAAGGAAAGCTTCTTTAGTTGCGGAAATATTCATAGATTGCTAACCCTATAAAACTATACATCATTCTTCCATATATGAAGATTTTCATTTGACATTTTTAATGTCAAATATAAACAACCACTGCCTAATTAAGCAACAAAGCCATCTGTGAAATATTATTCATGCTCAGTTAAGCAAGCACCATTACTCCAGTACTGTAAACAACTAAGTAAGCATATGTTCAACGTACCAAAATCTATATTAAAAAGGGTTGCAACTTTAGGGAGCTTACCAAGTACCAACAGAATCCATGATTTAAGTTACAGATACAAAGCATAGTCAATAGAGCAACTTAAACACAATGCTATGTAGCTTAAATATAAATGTACCTGACGCGCCCAAGTCATTTAGACAGTCAGAAAATCTTCAGTGAGCACATGAAATTCATCCTTTACAAAACAACATGAGAACCGATCAATAAAAATGTAGCTATTTATATAGGAGATAAATCTGCGGAAATTTAACTTACAGATACAGTTAAAACAAGGCTCAAATCCTCTTATGAGTTAAGATAACTTCTCATACAAGAGCACACAAATTCAATCTCAATTGGCTGCTAGTTTGCACTGATAAGAAACACTATATTTCGTGATATATAGGTGAATTCACGTGGAAACCACGGTGCGGTGAAGGAGTGGCATGAAGAGAAGCCAAAGAGCCCGTAGGAAATACTAACAGGGGGTGATATATCCATTGCCTGGACAGCAAACTGAGTTGCATTGCTGAGAAGAAGGTAGGTGATCTGGACAATTTCTAAAGTTGCTAAAATGAAAAGGACAGAGACTGTATGCATCATATATTTGTCATGCTTACGGTCACAAATTTCCTATACACACAAGGATACTTCAAGAGGAAAAAACTATCATCTATTAATTCATGGAAGTACCTAAGCAAAATCCCTACTGATGATCCACTTCCTGTTTGAAAATGGTGATAACCAAAGTCTATATGAAGTACTGAAATTTCAATAAGTGCGCTTAGTATAGGTTATGCTGACATACCCGGTTTCTGTAGGGGTACACGAAATAAGCAGTAAGCAGGACGTACTTCCCTTCATAACACCAGCCGGCACTCCCTTGAATCCATACATGGTGCTGCCTTTGGCATGCTCCCGCGGGTAATCAGATCCACAACACCAACCATGACAAGTCAACGACAAGAATTATTCAGCAAACACAACAAAGCAACAAAATCTAACAAGATATATCCTCAGATTTTCCATCAGAAAAGAGACTGACAATAGCACTACCGTCTACTGTCAAACATATTCTGTTAGTCAAGGGTGGATGGAGCTGTCAATTTTTTCTACCATGCCAAAAGTACCCTTCATCCTATCTCTGAGCGTGCGCGCTGCTGCCCGTGGCCATGGGGCTTGTACTGGTCAAAGTGGCCGGTGATTGTTTCGTCGGCCCGAGCTCTAGCCACGGCTCCTGTACACGGCAAGCCGGCCGGCCCTGTTCCACGCTGTTCCCAGCGACATGGAGCCGCCACTTTGCAGCGCACGCAGCACCGCCCAGGCGCCCACCACGCTGTGCATGACGCCATGCCCGCCCAGCTCCTCCCCGCATCCAACCCATCGCCGCCCCACTGCAGATGACGCCGTGTCACCTCCTTGCTCCGGAATGGATCAAGCCAACGGCAAGGGAGGGAGAGAGAGAGACGTACTCGTCGACTGCGGATTTGACTTGTTCCTTGTCAATCTTCCCGCCAAGGCCCGATGCGAGATCCAGGGCTCCCGACTTGGACATGGCGGCGGCGGTGTCGCTTGCAGCAGGGAGCGACGGGGCCGGCGACAGGGTGGCGGGGGAGGGCTGGCGACGGGGCGGGGGAGCGACGGCGACGGGGCCGGCGACAGGGTGACAGCGCCATCGAAGGGGGCTGTTCGGCGTGTGGATGAGATGCAAAGTTTTTTTTACCTGGATGGGTGGGGAGAGAGGGAGGGGATAACCCCACAGTTCTTTTTTTTACCTGGAAAAAAATAATCCCATCTCTTTGCCATCTGCCAGCAGATGGCAAAGAATTTTTGCCGTCTGCTGGCAGATGGCAAAGAGGTGGGGCTGGTACGCCGTTGCACTCTTGACGGCCACAGGATTTGCCAACCTCTTTGCCATCTGCTAGCAGATGGCAAAGATTATTTGTCATCCACTAACAAATGGCAAAGAATTGGCTGATGGTAACCATGTTATTTGCCGTCTGTCAGTTCTTTGCCCTCTGTTTTTTATAAGCAGATGGCAAAGACGTTCTTTGCCATCAGCTGGCAGATGGCAAAGAGCTGGCTGATGGCAAATTCCCTGTTTCCAGTAGTGACTTCTATTTGGTATAATATGCCTATGTAAAAAAATTAAGGTGGGATAAGGAAGTGTACGTATGTCGTTTCGCACACGGGAGGTGACACGTTCCTCTGATAACCACGAGCCTTCTTGAGAGAAGCTCCGGTTTGCAAGAAACTTATACCAAAGCTTGTCCCAATTCGGCCAAAAAAATTACCGTGGCATGTTGGTGTCATGTCATGACACCATGCCAAATTTCATGATTTTTAGGCGTGTTTTGGATTTACATGAATTAAAAAACAAAGTTTCTCAATCTTTCCGGCCGAGCCACGACGCGCAGATGTTTGAGTTTCATTCCCATTTCTTGCATGGGACATAGAAATTCACCCAAGGACACAAATGTGATTTTTTCAACCAACTTTGGTGCATTGGAGCATGTGCTTGTAATTCAAATTTGAATTATGCACATTAAATGGCCAGAAATTCAATTCATGTATAATAAAGTCCAAACGAACCCGGAATAATTCCAAATTTTAACACGACACTCATATAGTTCTATGTTGCCTCTATAAAAACAAGAGGGTTAGGAAGCTTATATCGTTCCGAACACAAAGGTGACATGCCCCCCTCGGGAACCACAAGACTTCTCGAGAGAAGCTCCGGTTTGCAGTAAGCTTATAAAAAAACTTGTCCAAATGCGGCCAATTTTTTTACCACAGCATGTTGACACCATGCCAAGTTTCATGATTTTCAGGCGAGTTTTGAATTTTCAGGAATTTAAAAACCAAGTTTCTCAATGTTCCTGACCGAGCCACGACGCCCAGATGTTTGAATTGCATTCCCATTTCTTGCACAGGACCTATAAATTCACCCCAAGACACACATGTGATTTTTCAACAAACTTTAGTGCACTGGAGCATGTGCTTGTAGTTCAAATTTGAATTATGCACATTAAATGCCGAGAAACTCAATTAATCCATAAAAATGCCAAACGAACCTGGAATAATTCCAAATTTAAACACGACACTCATTTAAATGCATGTTCACTACACATAAATGTTCTAGTAATTCAAACACCATCCTTTCCCTCTGTAACACAATTTTCTCTTTCAAAACATAATGAAAAAATCAGGTATGTACCACAAATAGTTTACTAGAAATAATCGTGTGGGATGTGATACAAAATATCTTGGCGCACCATCTTGTATGGCTTACGCAGGAAGCTTCGTCATCTACAGTCCACCGCCCCCCTTGAACCACACTTGCCCGCCAGTTTCTCGCGGCACTGAGCGAATTTTTTTGCCACCGCGGAAATATCTATCTCCCCGCCCCTCCCTCCCACCAAAAGCAACATTTCCAGTGTTCCTACTTGCTTTCCAAGTTCAAACCTCCATTGATGCTTACTGGCAGCTCAGCCTCCTCGCTGGTGACCCTTCTTATTGTAGCGCTGCTTCCTCACCGGCTACCCTTCTTATTGTAGCGCCGCCTCCTTGCCGGTGACCCTTCTTCTTGCAGCGCCGCCTCCTCGCTGGCGACCATTCTTCTTGCAGCGCCGCTTCCTTGCCGCTGACCCTTCTTTTTCCAGCGCCGCCCCCTCGCGGGCGACCCTTCTTCTTGCTGCGCGGCCTCCTTGCCGTTGACCCTTCTTCTTGCTACGCGGCCTCATCGATATGGTCAGGTAATCCACACCCCACCCACACCAACCTCCTCCTTTCCCGTCCCACATGCCCCAACCAACGGCGCGACACCTTCCGCCGAAATCACTGTCCCCCTCCTCCAATTAAGCGTCGCCCACAGCCATTTTGCATGCAGTATAACATGGAGCTCAGTAGCATCTGGCAGTGGAGAAGTAAATCGCGGTCGCACTGACGCACAAGGTTGCTATGGCTACCATGTGTGCCGACTTTAAGATCTTGGAGGAGAACCTCGTCTTCGAGGCCACCGTCGACACCGCCATGCGGTTGTCTACTTTAAAATACAGTTCGTGCTGTTTTCTCGAGGCCACTGCAAATGCCTTCTAGTAGTGGTTTGTCCTTTATAATGTTAATATGCAATCTGATGTTCTGTTTACAGTTTGGTCCTCTGAAATGGAATGTTCAGTTAACACTTTGGTCCTCTGAAATGTAATGTTCAGTTAACAGTTTGGTCCAACAATTGCTACATTTCGTAGTAGTGTTCTCAAGCATTCTTTGTGTTTGTTAACTGTCTTATCTTCTAGTACGTGTTTCTATTCTGGAATGTCATGCACAGTTAACTATTTTGGTTCATTTGGTCTGGTGTCCATTGAACTGTTTGGTTCAGTTCTGCAATTTGATTTCATTTGCTATGGGTACAATTTTGTATTGTTACACATGTGAAATAGTAGAATTTGGCTGTACTCAATACATATTCTACTGATAGTATGACAACTCTTAGTTTACCTGATCAAGATATTCCTTATGTGTGTTGCAGGGAAACAATGGGAGAAACTGCGGTTTACCATTGAGGTTTGTTCAAGGATGGTCCTTTGGCTAATAGCACATTATTGTGCAGTTGCAGGAATCATTATAATATTTAGGTTTCTTACAATTTGGTCTTGCACATGTAGGTCCAGCTGTCAGAGGCTTAGACCCACTGTTCGACCCATTTTGCATATGGGGAAATGAGATGTCCATGAATATCAGTCAAGTGAAGAAACTCAGAAAGATTGTTAGGATGAAGAAACTTGCGATGAATAACAGCAAGATCTTTGTTTGCACAATGAAGAAGACATCAATCAACTATTGGATGGTACTAACTCTTTTACCTTGCTTTTACCCCTTGCACCATTTCAAAATTTATAGCAGCAATTTATGCATATCTTTGTTTCCAGTACTTTTCAAAGCAGTTCACCAATGATTACCTCCCAAACCACCTGCATGGTCAAGAGGTGATGAAGGTATTAATTCAACAACCACAGTACAATATTGAAGTCTTGCTAAAGAGGATGAAGATTGGGCGAGCAATTATCCGTAATCACTAGCCTAAAGTTGCAAGAACATTCAATATCACTGAAGGCTCAATATTTGCCTTCCGCTTTTGTAGTTTCGCAGATGAGATTCATCTGTCTACCATGTATGATGCTACTTTCCAAAGGTTTTTGATGTTGCATGTGAAACTTGGTGCTGTTGTGTAATGGCGGAACTAAGTGCCGAAGCTATCTGATGTAATTCGATTATGAAATCCTTGTTGTTGTTATACGGATATGAAATATCTGGTGTGTTTTTATAAGAAATATCAATTTGATTAGTACATGGATTATCAATAATTGGCTAATTACCCTGCTTATTGGGCTTTTCTATTGCAGACGGTTACTCAGACAACACTCTGGGCGATGAACTCAAACAACCTACATGGTTTCTAGAAAGTAGGCATGTTCGATCAACTAACAATCACACACGGCTTCGGCAGAGAACTGTTTGTGTTAGGCCACCTTGCATAAACGTTTCCACACACAAAAATTTCTGTGATATACATACGAACGGAAATGTTTTTCTGGGATTCACCATGTGGGATGTACATATGAATGGAAACAATTGGGTTGCAATGCCCCACTAGATCGCACATGAGCTCATTTTGCCCCAGCTTGTGTGCCAGGATGGCCTATCCCCGATGTTTTCTGGGTCGTGTGGGATGGACTCCCCTATCGCCCATAGTCACTTGGCGACGGTTCCAAACGCCATCGCCGAAAGGGGTTAAAAACCATTTGTGTAGAAGGTCTCTGCACCAGTGTCTAGCTGGCAGCTCCGGTGTGCATAGATGGCGTTGAGAGAAGTGCATCTGCAGAAGCTTCAGCTAACATCTGCTGGACTGGTGGAGTAAAGACTGGTGGTGGTACTGACGAAGCAGGAGCTGGGGCAGAAATTGTAGTCCTTGTGTATGCAACAGGTACAACATCAGACCTGGGTGCCTTAGACACCACCTAGAATCTATCAATAGTGGGTCAGTCATCTCCACTGTCCTCTACAACAACTCTAGTTGAATCAATGTCGTCCTTCAGCTTCTCCACTATGGTATGGACCTCTATATATTCACATCAAGATCATGAATTTTTGTCTCGACTACCCGCTCTAAACTCTCCAAGTTCATGGCAAGGTTGGCTAGACATTGTTCAATCCTGAGGGTAGCTTCTAGCAGATAAGTCATTTGATCATTCTTTGACTTGAATTGAGCAATCTAAGGACTAGGACCAGATGCCTCCTTGGCTTCTTTAGCTATAGCAGGTGCCCGGATCACTTCCTGTGCCTCAACAGAAGTAGGGTGAGAAGGCTTCCACTACATTATCCTCAAATTTTGGCAATAATGGGAGATGCTCACGATCAAAAAGATATGTGCTCATTCCAATCTTGGAACTGATGAGCAACTGAATAGGCAGAGCAAAACCACATGATCTTCTTTGGTCTGCAACTGTCCTCTTGATAGATTCAACAATCAAGCTCATCACCTAGAATTTCTAAAGTTTGTCAAAGAGGTACAACATGTTGATGGAATGGCCACAGATTGTCTTGTCATCTGGAGGTTTGGGCAATAGAGTGTGCCTGAAGATAATGTTTGTGGTGGACAAACCATGCGGTAAATGTTTCACAGACCCTAACTTGTGAGCCTCGAACTCATTCTCAGGGATAGCTTTGTACACGTTCTTCATAGAGTTGTGATCCATCTTGAGCTTGGCATATACATCAATGTCTATGTCTTCTTCAGGAGCACCAAGAGGAGCAGCCCACTCAGAGATGGTTGACTGGTATCACACTCCCTCAGCCATCCACACAATTCTTCCATCTAGATAGAAATGAGCAGTAGAATAGAATTGCATAATCATCTCAACATTACATGAGGTAAGATTCTTCCCAACAAAAGCATCAACACAACAATTCTGAAGCTCTCATGAACATGGGGGAACTTGCCTCAATTGGCATCAATGTATTTCCAATCCACCCATTTCATGTCACTGACTATAGGCTTCTTATCTAGCACCACCGTTTTAGAGAAATCTTGTTGCTCTCTCGTGTGGAAACGATAATCACATGTTGTCCTCCTCTTGATATAATAGGCATCACATAATCTCCACTGACGCAATACTTTGTCCTTTCTCAACATCATGTTCTCAGCAATAGGATGAGCATTGTCATGATTTGGAATCTCGAGTCTCAATGTCCTGAGCACTAGTGGCTCATCATCAATGGCAACTTCAAGGACTGTTGCCTTATTCTTCTCACTTGCAGGAATATTTCTTGTAGACCTCTTAGGCTTGATGGCAGGGGCCTTGGACTTGGAGGGAGCAGTTGTTTTCATAGAATCTGCCATAAGTTTCTGAGACGTGGCAAGAGGTGGATTAGCTGTTGGTTCCTCCTGATCAACAAACATGGAGGGTGCTACGTCTTGACCTAGCGTTAGTTTTCCCCGAAGAGGAGAGGGTGATGCAGCAAGAGTAGCGTAAGTATTTCCCTTAGTTTTTGAGAACCAAGATATCAATCCAGCAGGAGGCTGCTCAAAAGTCCCACGCACCTACACAAACAAACTGAGAACTCACAACCAACACAATAAAGGGGTTATCAATCCCTTCACGGCCACTTGAAAAAGTGAGATCTGATAAAGATAGTATGATAAGATAAATATATTTTTGGTATTTTATAATATAGATGCAAGAAAGTAAAGATGCAAATAAAAGTATATTGAAAGCAAATATGATAAGAGATAGACCCGGGGGCCATAGGTTTCACTAGAGGCTTCTCTCGACAGCATAAGTATTACGGTGGGTGAACAAATTACTGTCAAGCAATTGATAGAAAAGCGAATAATTATGAAGTTATCTAGGCATGATCATGTATATAGGCATCACATCCAAAACAAGAAGACTGACTCCTTCCTGCATCTACTACTATTACTCCACACATCGACCACTATCCAGCATGCATCTAGAGTATTAAGTTCATAAGAACGGAGTAACACGTTAAGCAAGATGATATGATGTAGAGGGATAAACTCATGCAATATGATATAAACCCCATCTTGTTATCCTCGATGGCAAAGATAAAATACGTGTCTTGCAACCCTTTATGTCACTGGGTAAGAACACCGCAAGATTGAACACAAAGCTAAGCACTTCTCCCATGGCAAGAAATATCAATCTACTAGGCCAAACCAAACCGATAATTCGAAGAGCCTTGCAAAGATAACTCAATCATACATAAAAGAATTCAGAGAAGATTCAATTAATAACCATAGATAAATCTGATCATAAACTCAAAATTCATCGGATCTTGACAAACACACCGCAAAAAGAGATTACATCGAATAGATCTCCACAGGAGAGGTGGAGAACATTTTATTGAGATCCAAAAAGAGAGAAGAAGCCATCTAGCTAATAACTATGGACCCGTAGGTCTGTGGTAAACTACTCACAACTCATATGAGGGGCATGGATGTTGATGTAGAGGCCCTCCATGGTCGATTCCCCCTCCGGTAGAGTGCCGACGAAGGCTCCAAGATGGGATCTCGCGGATACAGAAGGTTACGGTGGTGGAAATTGTGTTTCGTGGTGCCCCTGGATGTTTTCGGGGTCCGTAGGTATATATAGGAAGAAGAAGTACGTCGGTGGATGCCCGAGGGGCCCACGAGACAAGGGGGCGTGCCCTACAGGGGGGGCCCTCCTATCTCGTGGGGCCCTCGGACCTTTCTTGACTTGCACTCTAGGCTCTCCGGATCAGATTTGTTCCAAAAATAACGCTCCCGAAGGTTTCATTCCGCTTGGACTCCATTTGATATTCCTTTTCTTAGAAATACTGAAATAGGCAAAAAAATAGCAATATGGGTTGGGCCTCCGGTTAGTAGGTTAGTCCCAAAAATGATATAAATATGTAGAATAAAGCCCATAAGCATCCAAAACAGGTAATATAATAGCATGGAACAATAAAAAATTATAGATACGTTGGAGACGTATCAAGCATCCCCAAGCTTAATTCCCGCTCGTCCTCGAGTAGGTAAATTATAAAAAAGAGATTTTTTGATGTGGAATGCTACCTAGCATAATTCATAATGTAATTTTCTTTCATTGTGGCATGATGTTCAGATCCAAATAATACAAAATAAAAGTTCATATTGACATAAGAAATAGTAATACTTCAAGCATACTAAGCAAGTAATCATGTCTTCTCAAAATAGCATGGCCAAAAGAAAGTTATCCCTACAAAATCATATAGTCTGGCTATGCTCTATCTTCATCACACAAAATATTTAATCATGCACAACCCCGATGACGAGCCAAGCAATTGTTTCATAATTTAATAATCTCAAACTCTTTCAACTTTCACGCAATACATGAGCGTGAGCCATGGACATAGCACTATATGTGGAATAGAATGGTGGTTGTGGAGAAGACAAAAAAGGAGAAGATAGTCTCACATCAACTAGGCATATCAACGGGCTATGGAGATTCCCATTAATAGATATCAATGTGAGTTAGTAGGGATTGCCATGCAACGGATGCACTAGAGCTATAAATATATGAAAGCTCAACAAAAGAAAACTAGTGGGTGTGCATCCAACTTGCTCGCTCACGAAGACCTAGGGCATTTTCAGGAAGCCCATCATTGGAATATACAAGCCAAGTTCTATAATGAAAAATTCCCACTAGTAAATGAAAGTGACAACATATGAGACTCTGTATCATGAAGATCATGGTGCTATTTTTAAGCACAAGTGTGGAAAAAGAGATAGTAGCATTGTCCCTTCTCTCTTTTTCTCTCATTCTCTTTTTTTTTCTTTTTGGCTTTCTCTTTTTTCTTTTTTTTCTTTGGCCTTTCTCTTTTTTTTCTTTTTTTTTCTTTTTGCAAAGTCCGAAGTCTCATCCTGACTTGTGGGGGAATCATAGTCTTCATCATCCTTTCCTCGCTGGGACAATGCTCTATTAATAAAGATCATCACACTTTTATGGATTTAGAACTCAAAGCTAGAACAAGATATGACTCTAAGTCAGTGCCTCCGGCGGTATACCGGGATATGCAATGAATCAAGAGCAACATGTATGAATAATATGATGGTGGCTTTGCCACAAATACGATGTCAACTACATGATCATGTAAAGAGCAATATGACAAAAGTAATGTGTGTCATATGAACGAAACGGTGGAAAGTTGCATGGCAATATATCTCGGAATGGATATGGAAATGCCATAATAGGTAGGTATGGTGGCTGTTTTTAGGAAGGTATAAGGTGGGTGTATGGTACCGGCGAAAGTTGCGCGATACAAGAGAGGCTAGAAATAATGGAGGGGTGAAAGGAGTGCGTTTGATCCATGGACTCAAAAGAACTCATATACTTGTTGTAAAAATTTAGAAGTCATCAAAAACCAAAGAACTACACGCATGCTCCTAGGGGGATAGATTGGTAGGAAAAGACCATCACTCGTCCCCGACTGCCACTCATAAGGAAGACAATCAATAAATAAAATTGTGCTCCAACTTCATCACAAAGCGGTTCACCATACGTGCATGCTACGGGAATCACAAACTTCAACACAAGCATTCTTTAAATCCATAATCACCCAACTAGCATGACTTTGATATTACTACCTCCATATCTCAAAACAATTATCAAGCATCAAATTGATCATAGCATCCAATTCACTTTCTATGATAGTTTTTATTATACCCAACTTGGATGCTCATCATTCTAGGACCAAATTAAAACCAAATCATATACCATGATGTTCTAATAGACTCTCAAAATAATATAAGTGAAGCATGAGAGACTAGGAATTTCTATAAAATTAATCCACCACCATGCTCTAAAAGATATAAGTGAAGCACTAGAGCAAAAACTATTAAGCTCAAAAGATATAAGTGAAGCACATAGAGTATTCTAGCAAATTCTAATAAAATAGGCTTCTCCAAAAAGTTGTGTTACAGAAAGGATGATTGTGGTAAAATAACAAGCAAAGACCAAAATAATAGACAACGCTCCAAGCAAAACACATATCATGTAGCGAATAAAAATATAGCTCCAAGTAAAGTTACCAATGAACGAATACGAAAGAGGGGATGCCTTCCCGGGGCATCCCCAAGCTTAGGCTTTTGGCTATTATTGAATATCTTGGGGTGCCATAAGCATCCCCAAGCTTAGGCTCTTGCCACTCTTTATTCCATAGTCCATAAAAGCTTTCCCCAAAACTTGAAAACTTAAGAACACAAAACTCAACAGGAAATCTTAAAAGCTCCGTTAGTGAAAGAAAACAAAACCACCACATAAGGTACTGTAATGAACTCATGCTTTATTTATTTGGGTGTTAAACCTACTGTATTCCAACTTCCATATGGTTTATAAACTAATTTATTAGCCATAGATGCATTGAAATAAGCAAACAATACAAGAAAAGCAGAATCTGTCAAAAACAGAATAGTCTGTAGCAATCTGTAACTAACGCAAACACCTGGAACTCTAAAACTCCTACCAAAATAGGAAGTACTGGAAAATTTGTTTATTGATCAGAAGCAAAAAGAATCAATGCAAAATCTATTTTACGTGATTTATTGAATTTTTTCTCGTGAGCGCAAAGTTTCTGTTTTTCAGCAGAATCAAATCAACCATCATCATAGTTTATCCTATAGGTTCTACTTCGCACAAACACTAAACAAAAGATAAAAACACATCTAAACAGAAAGTAGAAACAAAATTTAACACTAAACAGGAACAAAAACAAAGAACATAAATAAATTTGGGTTGCCTCCCAACTAGCCCTATCGTTTAACGCCCCTAGCTAGGCATAAAAGCAAGGATAGATCTAACGAGTGTCATCTTTAGCACTTGATTCATAAGTAGCAAGAGAGGATCTCCTTTCTATGGAATTCATCCTTCTATTCAGGTTAAGAACATTGCCATTAATGGATGAAGTAAGATTAAGCACGTTACAGAAATTTGCATCTAAGCTAGACTTCATTTCTTTGATAATTTCATTTTGATAAAGGCACAAGAGAGTAGTTGATTCAACTTTATCATTTAAAGGGTGCCCAAATATGGTTTTCATTTTTTCATAGGTATCTATAGCATCCCCTTCAAGAAAACCTTCTTCAAAAATAGAATCCAGAACTTGTTTGAAAGAAGCGGGCAAGCCAACATAGAAACTTTTTAAGTAAACCTCAATTTGATATTGTGGCACATAACTAGCCCGAATCCTTAATAACCTATCCCAAGCATCTTTTAAAGATTCATCAAGCAAATAGTGAAAGATTCTGGAGTCATCATCATCAAAATCATCTAAATTCTCATTGGTGATCCCGGTGGGTCTTTCCGTAGCATCATTGTTTATGAGCTTAGAAAGGATAGAGGGGTTATCCAAGGCACTAGAACTCGGGAGAAATCCCTTAGTTGTTTTTGATTCGGCCATGGCAACGGGAAGGCAAACAAAAAGGCGGAGAGGAGAACGGGAAAGAGAGGACGAATAAAATGGCAAGGGTGAAGTGGGGGAGAGGAAAACGAGAGGCAAATGGCAAATAATGTAAATGCAAGGGAGATGAGTTTGTGATGGGTACTTGTTATGTCTTGACTTGAGCGAAGACCTCCCCGGCAACGGCGCCAGAAATCCTTCTTGCTATGTCTTGAGCTAGCGTTGGTTTTCCCCAAAGAGGAGATGGTGATGCAGCAAGTGTAGCGTAAGTATTTCCCTCAGTTTTTGAGAACCAAAGTATCAATCCAGTAGGAGGCTCCTCAAAAGTCCCACGCACCTACACAAACAAACCGAGAACTCGCAACCAACGCAATAAAGGGGTTGTCAATCCCTTCACGGCCACTTGCGAAAGTGAGATCTGATAAAGATAGTATGATAAGATAAATATATTTTTGGTATTTTATAATATAGATGCAAGAAAGTAAAGATGCAAATAAAAGTAGATTGAAAGCAAATATAACAAGAGATAGACCCGGGGGCCATAGGTTTCACTAGAGGCTTCTCCCGAGAGCATAAGTATTACGGTGGGTGAACAAATTACTTTCAACCAATTGATAGAAGAGCGAATAATTATGAGGTTATCTATGCATGATCATGTATATAGGCATCACATCCAAAACCAGAAGACCGACTCCTGCCTGCATCTACTACTATTACTCCACACATCGACCGCTATCCAGCATGCATCTAGAGTATAAAGTTCATAAGAACGGAGTAACGCATTAAGCAAGATGATATGATGTAGAGGGATAAACTCATGCAATATGATATAAACCCCATCTTGTTATCCTCGATGGCAACAATACAATACGTGTCTTGCAACCCTTTCTGTCACTTGGTAAGAACACCGCAAGATTGAACCCAAAGCTAAGCACTTGTCCCATGGCAAGAAAGATCAATCTACTAGGCCAAACCAAACCGATAATTCGAAGAGACTTGCAAAGATAACTCAATCATACATAAAAGAATTCAAAGAAGATTCA
Organism: Triticum dicoccoides; assembly: GCF_002162155.2. Taxonomy (NCBI): domain Eukaryota; kingdom Viridiplantae; phylum Streptophyta; class Magnoliopsida; order Poales; family Poaceae; genus Triticum; species Triticum dicoccoides. The sequence continues at coordinate 623,738,365 of NC_041391.1, forward strand.
ATTAATAACCATAGATAAATCTGATCATAAACTCACAATTCATTGGATCTAGACAAACACACCGCAAAAAGAGATTACATCGAATAGATCTCCACAAGAGAGGGGGAGAACATTGTATTGAGATCCAAAAAGAGAGAAGAAGCCATCTAGCTAATAACTATGGACCCGTAGGTCTGTGGTAAGCTACACACAACTCATAGGAGGGGCAAGGATGTTGATGTAGAGGCCCTCCATGGTCGATTCCCCCTCCGACAGAGTGCCGGCGAAGGCTCCAAGATGGGATCTCGCGGATATAGAAGGTTACGATGGTGGAAATTGTGTTTCATGGTTCCCCCGGATGTTTTCGGGGTCCATAGGTATATATAGGAAGAAGAAGTACGTCGGTGGACGCCCGAGGGGCCCACGAGACAGGGGGGCATGCCCTAATGGGGGGCGCGCCCTCCTATCTTGTGGGGCCCTCGGAGCTTTCTTGGCTTGCACTCCAGGCTCTCCGGATCAGATTTGTTCCAAAAATAACACTCCCGAAGGTTTCATTCCGTTTGGACTCCGTTTGATATTCCTTTTCTTCAAAATACTGAAATAGGAAAAAAAGAAGCAATATGGGCTGGGCCTCCAGCTAGTAGGTTAGTCCCAAAAATGATATAAATATGTAGAATAAAGCCCATAAGCATCGAAAACAGGTGATATAATAGCATGGAATAATAAAAAATTATAGATACGTTGGAGACGTATCAGAGGGTTTATTTCCAACCACATGAACAATTATCTTCCTTTACTTCCTCTTCTTGACTGCAACTTTCTCTTTGGTGCTAGAAGTAGGTCTGGAACTTGCAGGTACTCCATATTCCCTGGCAAGAACCATCGTCTACTTCTTTGAGGTCACTTCCTCAGGCTAGAAGTCCTCATCTTCTGCGTCTAAGCCCTTGTTTTACTTTGTCCTCTTGGTAGCCTTAGGCAAGTTGCTGGGAGTGCTCCTGCTGCCTTCATCATAACTTTCAGCTGCACTTGACCGCCGCACTTATGTCAACATTTTCTTCTGAGCCATTCTGACTGTCACTAGCATCTGAAATCTTGCAAGCTGACCCTGTGAATAGTTGGGTATGAGCAGAGCAGATGAGTCATCACGAAAAGCAGACTGTTTTGGAAGAAAATTGAGGTCAAATTTTAGTTTCAAGTTCTCACAGAAGACATTTCAGATCATCCGAGTTGATCATCTCAGCGATACCAAAGCACTTAATAGAAACATGGCACATAGTTTCGATCAGACCGATATGTGGCTCGGTGTCTCCGATATGCTAGGGTTTCACTAAAATTTAATTTCCGGTCTCGCCGATTAGTACAACTCGGTGGCACCAAGACGTACTAGTGCAATGGCCAGAGCCAAATCAGTATAGCATATCGCTGGCTCCGAAATGGTTCAACTCGGTGACACTGAGAAGGAAAAAACAGATCAATCTCAATGATTTCGGCTTGACCGAGTGTGAGTGAACTGTTCCAACCGAAGACATGTAGAAGGTTGATACTCTCCGTCGTATATACTTTTCCTAACGGTTTTGCTCTTGTTTTGGAATCTAATTTGCATGATTTGAATGAAACTAACCCAGACTAATGTTGTTTTCAGCGGAACTACCATTGTGTTGTTTTTTGTGGAGAAATAAAATTTCTCAAAATTGGACGAAATTTTATGGAGATTTATTTTAGACTAAATTAAAAATATTGGGACCAAGAACCAGCGAAGGGGGTGCCCTGGCTAGGCACGATACACCAGGGTGCACCAACCCCTCCAGGCGTGCACTGGTGGGTTGTGCCCCCCTCGTGGCCCCCCTGACCCTAATTCCAACTCCATAAATACCTATTTTTGGAGAAAAAGTAGGGGAGTAAGTTTCATCACGTTTCACGATACAGAGTTGCGCCACCTCCTGTTCTTCATCAGAGGCCAGATTTGGATTCTGTTTGGGGCTCCGAAGAGGGGAATCTTGGGTCTTCGTCATCACCAACCCTCCTTCATCACCAATTCGATGATGCTCCCCACCGGGAGTGAGTAGATCCTTCGTAGGCTCGCTAGTCGGTGTGGAGTTGGATGAGATTCATCATGTAATCGAGTTAGTTTTGTTAGAGCTTCTTCCCTAGTATCCTCTGTGTTCTGAGATTGATGTTGCTATGACTTTGCTATGCTTAATGCTTGTCACTAGGGCCTGAGTGCCATGATTTCAGATCTGAACCATTTATGCTTTCACCATTATATCTATGTTTTAGATCCGATCTGGCAAGTCATATGCACCTGCTGCGTGTTATGATCCGTAAACCCTGGGGTGACAGTAATCAAGATACTTTCTAGTGATGTTCATGGTTTGAGGAGTTCATGTATTCACAATGTGTTAATGCTTTGTTCCAGTTCTCCATTAAAATGAGGCCTTAATATCCCTTAGTTTCCTTATGGACCCCGCTGCCACGGGAGGGTAGAACAAAAGATGGCATGCAAGTTCTTTTCCATAAGCACCTATGACTATTTACAGAATACATGCCTACATTATATTTATGAACTAGAGCTAGTTATGTGTCACCCTAGTTTATGACTGTTATATGAGGAATATCATCCAACGAATGCACCGATCCAATGCCTACGAGTTTTCGGTATATTGTTCTTGCTAAGTTACTACTGCAGTTGCTACTGTTGCTACTGCTATCAAAACTATCATATTATTATGCTACTTACACTACTACAGGATGTTGCTAACGCGACACTACAATTAGATACCCTTTGACAAAACTGTGTGCGATGCATTAATCATAAATGGTTATGTAAAAAACCGTCAAAAACATGCAAAACATTTGCGATGGTCACTAATGGAATTAGCTTATTTGTAGTCTGCCAACTCTTTCCCGTTTGCTGGCTGATGGCAAAGAAGGTCTTTGCCGTCAGCCACACAAAAACGGATGGCAAAGAAGTAGATGATGGCAAACAAGGCCTTTGCCATCAGCCAACTCTCTGCCGTCCGCTGGCTGACGGCAAACTTTGCCGTCAGCCAGTGGATGGCAAAGAGGTTGGTGGGTCCAGTTATTGTTTAACCAACCCAAGCCCACCGGCCCCACCTCTTTGCCGACCGCAAGCGGACGACAAAGAATCTTTGCCGACCGTTGGCGGACGGCAAAGAGGAGGGGACGTTAACAGCCGTCCCGCCCCCGTCCTCTGTCTCTTCTCTCCACTCTTGCTTGTTCCCTCCCCACCCACACCCGCGCCGCCGCCACCGACCCCGTCTGCCGTAGCCGGCTGCCCCGCACCCCTCCCCTGTGGTGCCCCGACCTTCACCGCCCCTTCCACTTCGCCACGCCCCCCGCCCC
>NC_041391.1:623742067-623754279 GCF_002162155.2 Triticum dicoccoides
GCTGCCCCACCCCATCCCGCCGCGGCCGTCCGGCCTCCCCCTCCACAGGGTCGCCGCGTCCTCCTGCAGGTGAGCTCCTCCCCCTTTTTTTAATTAGTTTCTTTTTGTTTCTTTTAGTTTACTTTCTGTTTTAGTTATAGTTTTAGTTTAGTTTTAGTTTTAGTTTAGTTTTAGTTTAGTTTATTTTAGATTAGTTTTACTTTTAGTTTATTTTAGTTTAGTTTATTTTAGATTAGTTTTAGTTTTAGTTTAGAAGAAGAAGTAGAAGGAGGAGGAGGAGGAGGAGGAGGGAGGATGTAACGCCCCGAGACCGATGCTCGAGAAGACTTCCGGCTATTCCGAGTTTCGCCGTGTGTTTTAGTTGCTTTTGTGCATTTCATCATGTCATCATGTGCATGGTGTGATTTCTCATACATATTATGTTGTTGCATGTTCCATGCATGAATCTCGCATCACCCACCTTTTCCTTCCCTCTACTTCCTTCTTTTGACAAGTGCCATTTTCCCCTTCTCCTTTAATGTTCACCTTCTCCCAAATAGTCAAACTTATTGCCCTAAACCCCACCGCCAAATTTCACCTCTTTTGGGAATGTTTTGGTTAGGTTTTAAAATGGCTCAAGTTTGAATTTAATTCAAACTTGAATTATTTTTCTTCCTCTAAAAATTGCCAAACCAATTTATTCAAATTCTGCATATTCTCAAGACTCCAGGGATATTTTCTTTTCTGAAATATTCCACCTCTAGCACCTCTTTCTTTTTTCCTAAATTCTGGTTGAAGAATTAAGGAAAAGAAAAGAGAGATGGAGAAGCCAGCCCAACTGGGCCTCCCAGCTACCGCAGCTCGGCCCAGCCACCCGTGCAGCCAGACCGGCCCAAGGCCTAGGCCCAGCAGCGCCCCCCTCTAACCCTAGTTTCCCGATCCCCTCATCTCTCCCTCCCTTCGTCCTCTTCCAGCGCCGCCAGTCACCCATCGTCCGATCCCATCGCCTCTCCTGCTCGATCCCATCTCTCTCCCGCGACCCCGAGCTCCCTGCAGTATGAGCGCCACGAGGAGGAGCCCCTTGAGCACCGGCCGCCGCCGCCAGTCTTCGCCGTGCCCCTGCTGCCTTCCTTCCCCGCGCCTCCTCCTCGCCAACTCCCTGTCGCCGAGCGTCGAGGAGAGGAGCCCCTCGAGCACCGGCCGCGCGCCGCGCGCCCAACCTCCTCTTCGCCCGCCTCCTCGTCTGTCCGTGGCCGCCGCGGCGCGGGCCCCGCCTGACGGATCCCCGAGCAGTCTTCCGGCGCCGCGCCTCCCCGTCACCCGCGTCTCCTCGCGCTGGCCCCGGCCAGCCGGCCACCGGAGCCTCGCCGACGCCCCGTCCTCGCCTCTCCACACGCTCGCCAGGTCCCCGTGCCGAGCCAGCCCTGCAGCCCCGTCCCCGGCCTCTGATGACTCGCCGCGCCCGCCAAGTTCCTGCGTGAGCCTCCTCTACTCGCTCGCGTGGGCCGCAGCGGCTGCAAGGCCGGTCGTAGCCAGCCAGCCTCGCCTCTGCTCCGAAACCAGGATCGTCAAGGTCATCTTCGAGAATTTTCGCCAAGTACCACGACATTCGGAGCCCCTTGGAAACGTCAAGTTCGACTACAAAACGTCAAACGTGTACCACTACCGCCGCCCGAACTTCTACGAACGGTGTACCACGACGAACATGTACGGCTACATGATGACCCGCCAAGACCTCGAACCACTACCATCGCGAGAACAACTACTTCCACTACCGTCGCCACGTGAACAACTACTTCCTCTACCGACGCCGTGTACAACTACCTCCACGACGACCCGTGAACGTCTACGAGATGTACCACTACCGTCGACCCGTGAACGTCTACTTCCCTCTACGAACTCGATCCGCCCGAATCGCACGCTTCGAAGGTATAACACCGAGACGATGTTCGTGGACCGAATGCATGTTGTATGAGATGCCCGTTTTTGCATCGTGTCCGTTTGTCACTCGTTTCCATGCCACTATCCTGTGGGAACCCGATAGACGGGATCACCCCACCATCTTCTGCATGTTTCGCACATCCGCACACTTGCTCTTTTGCACCGGTATCTCAATGAGTTATCGGATCATCGGAATGTTGCCGTGGCACCATTTTCGTTATCGTTGCCGCGGCACCATTTTCGTTATCGTTGCCGTGGCACCCCTTTCGTTCCGCCATGGTGACCAAATGCTCCTTAACATGCTTATGTCAACATTTTCATAAAAAAAATTGCATAAAACTTGCATATGTCATCCGCATCATGATAATAACAATTAAAATGCTTAAAATTGGTGTTGCTTTAAATTGCTAAATGCATATGGGGATTTACCGGATTTGTTGTTTTTATATCCGGCCCCATTTAAATTGTTTAGATGGTATAGTTTATATTATGCTTCACCTCTTGCCATGTTTAACAACAGTTAATATTGTTGGGTAGCTTAAACGAGAGATAACTAAATAATTGATGTGGTGTTCCGTGAACATGCACCTCGTTGCATATTGCGCTCCACTTAACTTGTAGTATTGTTTGTTGCACTTTGCCATGCCATGCCTCATTAAACCGGACATGCATCATACTTGTTTGTGCATCATGCCATGTTTATGTGATGTTTGTTTACTATGTTGTTTGTTTCTTTCCGGGTTGCTTCTCTCGTTAGCTTCGCTTTCGTTCTGGAGTTGTGAGGATTCGTTCGTCTACGGCCGTTTGTCTTCTTCATGGACTCTTTCTTCTTCCTTGCGGGATCTCAGGCAAGATGATCATACCCTCGAAATCACTACTATCTTTGCTATGCTAGTTTGCTCGCTCTTGCTATGCCAATGCTACGATGCCTACCATTTGCTTGTCAGCCTCCCAAATTGCCGTGTCAAACATCTAACCCACCATGTCCTAGCAAACCGTTGATTGGCTATGTTACCGCTTTGCTCAGCCCCTCTTATAGCGTTGTTAGTTGCAGGTGAAGATTGAAGTTTGTTCCTTGTTGGAACATGGAGATGTTGTTCCTTGTTGGAACATGATTACTTGTTGGGATATCACAATATATCTTATTTAATTAATGCATCTATATACTTGGTAAAGGGTGGAAGGCTCGGCCTTATGCCTGGTGTTTTGTTCCACTCTTGCCGCCCTAGTTTCCGTCATATCGGTGTTATGTTCCCGGATTTTGTGTCCCTTACGCGGTTGGGCTATAATGGGAACCCCTTGACAGTTCGCCTTAAGTAAAGCTCTTCCAGCAATGCCCAACATTGGTTTTACCATTTGCCACCTAGCCTTTTCTTTTCCCTTGGGAGTCGCGCTCCTGAGGGTCATCATTATTTTACCCCCCCGGGCCAGTGCTCCTCTGAGTGTTGGTCCAAACTAGAGTCCTGTGCAGCGCCCCCTCGGGGAAACTCGAGGTTTGGTTTTAGTTGTATGGAGCGCTCATCTGAGTGTGCCCTGAGAAAGAGATATGTGCAGCTCCTATCGGGATTTGTCGGCAAATTCGGGCGGTGTTGCTGGTTTAGTTTTACCCTGTCGAAATGTCTTGTTGTACCGGGATACCGAGTCTGATCGGAATGTCTCGGGTGGAGGTCTATTCCTTCGTTGACCGTGAGAGCTTGTGATGGGCTAAGTTGGGACACCCCTGCAGGGATTTGAACTTTCGAAAGCCGTGCCCGCGGTTATGGGCAGATGGGAATTTGTTAACGTCTGGTTGTAGAAAACCCGAAGCTGACCTTAATTAAAATACATCAACCGTGTGTGTAACCGTGATGGTCTCTTTCCGGCGGAGTCCGGGAAGTGAACACGGTGTTGGAGTTATGCTCGACGTAGGTTGCTATAGGATCACTTCTTGATCCTAGTTTTATCGACCGTGCTTTGCCTTCTCTTCTCGCTCTCATTTGCGTATGTTAGCCACCATATATGCTAGTCGCTTGCTGCAGCTCCACCTCATTACTCCATCCTTCCTATAAGCTTAAATAGTCTTGATCTCGCGGGTGCGAGATTGCTGAGTCCCCGTGGCTCACAGATACTTCCAAAAACCAGCTTGCAGGTGCCGTTGAGTCCGTGCAGATGACGCAACCAAGCTCAGGAGGAGCTCGATGAAGATCTTGCCCTTTGTGTTGTTTCGTTCTAGTTGATCAGTAGTGGAGCCCAGTTGGGGTCGATCGGGGACCTTTGCCGCATTTGGGGTTCTTCTTTTATTTTGGTTCCGTAGTCGGACCTTGATTATATTTGGTTGTTGTAATGCTTTATTCATGTATTTGTGTGAAGTGGCGATTGTAAGCCAACTATGTATCTCTTTTCCTTATGTATTACATGGGTTGTGTGAAGATTACCTCACTTGCGACATTGCTTTCAATGCGGTTATGCCTCTAAGTCGTGCTTCGACACGTGGGAGATATAGCCGCATCGAGGGCGTTACAAGTTGGTAATCAGAGCCTTCCCCGACCTTAGGAGCCCCATTGCTTGATCGTTTTTAGTGGCCGAGTTGTGTCTAGAAAAATGTTTTGAGTCATTTAGGAATTACATATCGGAGAGTTTAGGAATTCTTTTTACTCCTCAGTCCCTTCGTCACTCTTGTGAGGCATCCTGACGTAGAGTTTTGACTTTTCTCTTCTCAAATTTCACTAAAAAAATTTTTAGGATCACGCGGGTATCTTGGAATCGTTCCGATGGTTTTATGATGAGAACATTGTCTTGGTGCCTCCTGTCAGGGGTTTAGTGGAAGTGTCCCGGGGAGTTGAGCTCTGAGGTGTTGTCATCATAATTTTATCGTTGCAGTTCTGGAATACCTGAGTTTAGTACGCCTACATCGAAAATCTCTTTTATGCAGTTGTTGGTGAGATAACCCCGATAACCCAGTACTGAGGTGAGTACGGGAGTATTGCCATGACTTGTATAACGGATGCTTTTTGAGGGTTGAGGTAGATGATTTCCGAAGGTTTCTTGGTTATGTGTTGAAGGATGGATACAGCTGGATGTAGGATTTGTTAGTTTTGGGTGAGATATTATGCTTCCCCTGTATCCCCAACACCTGATTGCATAACCTGAAAATTTCGGGAGTTTCATAGGTGGGAATTCAAGTAGCTCTTAGGATATCTTTCCGACAGATGTATGATATGAAATTGGGGTTCGACGTCTAGTGGTCCGCCTATTCACGGTCGTTTTTACAGTGGTCTCGTTGTGTCTTAAAGAGTCCTTGGCTATGCCGACTCGGGGACGCTTCGTATGTCATGTGCACTGCCTTGTACATGATGGTGCTGTACGATCGAGCCCGTGTAGGCCCCACCACGAAAACTTCGGACGAAATCTCTATCATATGTTTGTTCTGGCTTATTCTGCAAGCCAGTCCTTTGTTTTTGTTTTGAGTTGTGGTATTCGAGTTGCTTCAATGTCAAGCGTTGATTCCATACCTTTCCGAAATGGTGTTCTCATACTCCGATGTGAATACCAATCCTTCTCGACAATCGAGATTCTCTTGTCAATCCTTTTCAACCGGCGTGTTTCTCTTCAAGTGGATCCGATCACTTCAACATTAGCAAGACCAATTATCATTTCTTCTCAACGGTGGTTGTTTCATCCGTCTCCAAGTTGCCTTTGTTTTTTTTCCCGCCCACCCACCCTTTTTCCTCAAGGACTAAGATTTCTTTACCAAGTATCCTTTTATTTTTGTGAAGTTTCTCCATTCTTTTCCGTCAATGTTCTTACCCAGTGGTTCTCAAGAAGATGTTCTACTAGTTCATCATTCCTCATTCCTTTCTCTTCTCCGGTGGATTCAAGTCAAGTTTTGTTGATCATACCTTTTTCCTCATTTCAATGTCTTCTCATACCGGTGCACCTCATTATCATTTTACTTCTCGCTATTTGTTATTCCAGAGTGCTCAAGATATCTCGAAGATTCGTGTTTCCACTCTACTTTCGTTCAAGTTCTTTCGAGGATGTTCCCTCATTCAAGCCATTTAACTCAACCGGTGCATTCTCTCTTTTAAATCGTTCAACGGTGTTTTCTTTTGAGTGGGCCCTAACCCACAGGTCTTTTTACAGGATCTTACCTGACTCTCCCAACTTTCCCGAAGTTATTCTCAAATTCATTGCAAAGTTTGACGTAAGAATGAATTATCATCAGTCAAATGTCTTTCTCCAAGATCTTTCCAATTCTTTCATTTTTGGTTCAACCTTTCAAATTGTCATTCCGGAGTGCCTCAACAATTCATGGTGGTGTTTCTCGTTGTCATTCTCGAATTTTGAAGACCGAAGAAGAGTTCCTCTTAAATCTTGCCCGTTCTTCCAGAGATTCATGGTTCTAGCGTTATGCCATCCTCTCATAATTGTTTTCGATTGTGAGAATTCTTTTCAACTATCCGGAGCAAATTCAAGAGTCTTCTCAATTTCTTATCCGGAATCCATCTTTTCAAATATTATTCATTCTCAGTTTTCAGCTCACGTTCTTCAATTTTACCGATGCTTCGTGCAAGTGATCTTTAATCAGCTCGTGATCTCTGCGCTCGCATGTATCTAAATCCTCTCAAGCATCTTCGTTCATTTCACTATTCTTCCCGGTGTTTCTTTGTCTTCCCTTAATTCATTTTCAATTCGTACGATGGTTCGTTCAAGAGTTCTCTTTCTTTGTTATCATATCAATTCATTCGTTCTTTCCAAATCCTACCGGTGGTTCGTTGAAGACCTTCTCAAGTTTACGCCATATCTCTCTTAATCCTTTCTACAAGAATAAGTAGTATGCCAAATCCGTTGCTTGTCATCAATTTAAATTGGTGAAGGATACGCATAACATAATTCTTATTCTGGTTTCATCCAAGTGATTAATCCTTTCCTTCAGAGTTTGTTCAGGAGGAATAAATTCTTGGCTTCTTGTTGTTCATCTTTCTTCCGGAGTTCTAAGTTTTCCGCATTATCTCGTCGCGAAGCTCCATCTAAATCATCGCAAGGCTTCACCTTGTGTTTTCACCTTCTCTTTCTTTTTATCATCCTTTTATTACCGGAGTTCTCCATGGAAGATCTACATGATGGTTCATCAAGGATTTTATTCCTTCTTGAAGTTTTCATCGAGATTCTTTTTAAGGAGCTAAAGCATTCTTCATCTCGCATTCCGAAGTGCAATTCTTTCTACCATATTTTGGAGGTGGTATTATGTCATTCTTGATAATTTGAGTTCATGTTCCATGATTCACATGTTGTTAAGAATGAGTTATTTTTAAATCCATCAACCTCGTTGTTGGAGTTATCTTGTGCCATTCTTTCAATAGTTCCGGAGGCAGAGTGTTGTTGATTTCATCAAGTAACATCCCATCTTCTCAAGTTCATGTTCTATTCCTTCCATGTTCAACCGGAGTACTGCCCAAATTCTTCCCCTCTCATCTTGTTTTAATCGGAGTGGTTTCGAATTCTATCTTGTCCATTAAACTCTTGATTCATGTCTTTGCAACCTGCAAGTTCTCGTAATGTTCCTTGTTCCTTTTTTTTCTAATGGATTGTTTGCAATCTCGTTCATCTCTGTTGTACTCTTTCTTTTAAATTGCTCAACCTCTCAAGGTTCATGGTTTCACTCATTGGTCAAAGAAGCAACTTAGTTTTACCGCTTCTCTTTCCCTTTCGTTTTCCCTCCGGTGCCATTCTAGATCTCGGGACGAGATCCTCTCGTAGTGGTGGAGTGTTGTAACGCCCCGAGACTGATGCTCGAGAAGACTTCCGGCTATTCCGAGTTTCGCCGTGTGTTTTAGTTGCTTTTGTGCATTTCATCATGTCATCATGTGCATGGTGTGATTTCTCATACATATTATGTTGTTGCATGTTCCATGCATGAATCTCGCATCACCCACATTTTCCTTCCCTCTACTTCCTTCTTTTGACAAGTGCCATTTTCCCCTTCTCCTTTAATGTTCACCTTCTCCCAAATAGTCAAACTTATTGCCCTAAACCCCACCGCCAAATTTCACCTCTTTTGGGAATGTTTTCGTTAGGTTTTAAAATGGCTCAAGTTTGAATTTAATTCAAACTTGAATTATTTTTCTTCCTCTAAAAATTGCCAAACCAATTTATTCAAATTCTGCATATTCTCAAGACTCCAGGGATATTTTCTTTTCTGAAATATTCCACCTCTAGCACTTCTTTCTTTTCTCCTAAATTCTGGTTGACGAATTAAGGAAAAGAAAAGAGAGATGGAGAAGCCAGCCCAACTGGGCCTCCCAGCTACCGCAGCTCGGCCCAGCCACCCGCGCAGCCAGACCGGCCCAATGCCTAGGCCCAGCAGCGCCCCCCTCTAACCCTAGTTTCCCGATCCCCTCATCTCTCCCTCCCTTCGTCCTCTTCCAGCGCCGCCAGTCACCCATTGTCCGATCCCATCGCCTCTCCTGCTCGATCCCATCTCTCTCCCGCGACCCCGAGCTCCCTGCAGTCCGAGCGCCACGAGGAGGAGCCCCTTGAGCACCGGCCGCCGCCGCCAGTCTTCGCCGTGCCCCTGCTGCCTTCCTTCCCCGCGCCTCCTCCTCGCCAACTCCCTGTCGCCGAGCGTCGAGGAGAGGAGCCCCTCGAGCACCGGCCGCGCGCCGCGCGCCCAACCTCCTCTTCGCCCGCCTCCTCGTCTATCCGTCGCCGCCGCGGCGCGGGCCCCGCCTGACGGATCCCCGAGCAGTCTTCCGGCGCCGCGCCTCCCCGTCACCCGCGTCTCCTCGCGCTGGCCCCGGCCAGCCGGCCACCGGAGCCTCGCCGATGCCCCGTCCTCGCCTCTCCACACGCTCGCCAGGTCCCCGTGCCGAGCCGGCCCTGCAGCCCCGTCCCCGGCCTCCGATGACTCGCCGCGCCCGCCAAGTTCCTGCGTGAGCCTCCTCTGCTCGCTCGCGTGGGCCGCAGCGGCTGCAAGGCCGGTCGTAGCCAGCCAGCCTCGCCTCTGCTCCGAAACCAGGATCGTCAAGGTCATCTTCGAGAATTTTCGCCAAGTACCACGACATTCGGAGCCCCTTGGAAACGTCAAGTTCGACTACAAAACGTCAAACGTGTACCACTACCGCCGCCCGAACTTCTACGAATGGTGTACCACGACGAACATGTACGGCTACATGATGACCCGCCAAGACCTCGAACCACTACCATCGCGAGAACAACTACTTCCACTACCGTCGCCACGTGAACAACTACTTCCTCTCCCGACGCCGTGTACAACTACCTCCACGACGACCCGTGAACGTCTACGAGATGTACCACTACCGTCGACCCGTGAACGTCTACTTCCCTCTACGAACTCGATCCGCCCGAATCGCACGCTTCGAAGGTATAACACCGAGACGATGTTCGTGGACCGAATGCATGTTGTATGAGATGCCCGTTTTTGCATCGTGTCCGTTTGTCACTCGTTTCCATGCCACTATCCTGTGGGAACCCGATAGACGGGATCACCCCACCATCTTCTGCATGTTTCGCACATCCGCACACTTGCTCTTTTGCACCGGTATCTCAATGAGTTATCGGATCATCGGAATGTTGCCGTGGCACCATTTTCGTTATCGTTGCCGCGGCACCATTTTCGTTATCGTTGCCGTGGCACCCCTTTCGTTCCGCCATGGTGACCAAATGCTCCTTAACATGCTTATGTCAACATTTTCATAAAAAAAATTGCATAAAACTTGCATATGTCATCCGCATCATGATAATAACAATTAAAATGCTTAAAATTGGTGTTGCTTTAAATTGCTAAATGCATATGGGGATTTACCGGATTTGTTGTTTTTATATCCGGCCCCATTTAAATTGTTTAGATGGTATAGTTTATATTATGCTTCACCTCTTGCCATGTTTAACAACAGTTAATATTGTTGGGTAGCTTAAACGAGAGATAACTAAATAATTGATGTGGTGTTCCGTGAACATGCACCTCGTTGCATATTGCGCTCCACTTAACTTGTAGTATTGTTTGTTGCACTTTGCCATGCCATGCCTCATTAAACCGGACATGCATCATACTTGTTTGCGCATCATGCCATGTTTATGTGATGTTTGTTTACTATGTTGTTTGTTTCTTTCCGGGTTGCTTCTCTCGTTAGCTTCGCTTTCGTTCTGGAGTTGTGAGGATTCGTTCGTCTACGGCCGTTTGTCTTCTTCATGGACTCTTTCTTCTTCCTTGCGGGATCTCAGGCAAGATGATCATACCCTCGAAATCACTACTATCTTTGCTATGCTAGTTTGCTCGCTCTTGCTATGCCAATGCTACGATGCCTACCATTTGCTTGTGAGCCTCCCAAATTGCCGTGTCAAACCTCTAACCCACCATGTCCTAGCAAACCGTTGATTGGCTATGTTACCGCTTTGCTCAGCCCCTCTTATAGCGTTGTTAGTTGCAGGTGAAGATTGAAGTTTGTTCCTTGTTGGAACATGGAGATGTTGTTCCTTGTTGGAACATGATTACTTGTTGGGATATCACAATATATCTTATTTAATTAATGCATCTATATACTTGGTAAAGGGTGGAAGGCTCGGCCTTATGCCTGGTGTTTTGTTCCACTCTTGTCGCCCTAGTTTCCGTCATATCGGTGTTATGTTCCCGGATTTTGCGTCCCTTACGCGGTTGGGCTATAATGGGAACCCCTTGACAGTTCGCCTTAAGTAAAGCTCTTCCAGCAATGCCCAACATTGGTTTTACCATTTGCCACCTAGCCTTTTCTTTTCCCTTGGGAGTCGCGCTCCTGAGGGTCATCATTATTTTACCCCCCCGGGCCAGTGCTCCTCTGAGTGTTGGTCCAAACTAGAGTCCTGTGCAGCGCCCCCTCGGGGAAACTCGAGGTTTGGTTTTAGTTGTATGGAGCGCTCATCTGAGTGTGCCCTGAGAAAGAGATATGTGCAGCTCCTATCGGGATTTGTCGGCACATTCGGGCGGTGTTGCTGGTTTAGTTTTACCCTGTCGAAATGTCTTGTTGTACCGGGATACCGAGTCTGATCGGAATGTCTCGGGTGGAGGTCTATTCCTTCGTTGACCATGAGAGCTTGTGATGGGCTAAGTTGGGACACCCCTGCAGGGATTTGAACTTTCGAAAGCCGTGCCCGCGGTTATGGGCAGATGGGAATTTGTTAACGTCCGGTTGTAGAAAACCCGAAGTTGACCTTCATTAAAATACATCAACCGTGTGTGTAACCGTGATGGTCTCTTTCCGGCGGAGTCCGGGAAGTGAACACGGTGTTGGAGTTATGCTCGACGTAGGTTGCTATAGGATCACTTCTTGATCATACTTTTATCGACCGTGCTTTGCCTTCTCTTCTCGCTCTCATTTGCGTATGTTAGCCACCATATATGCTAGTCGCTTGCTGCAGCTCCACCTCATTACTCCATCCTTCCTATAAGCTTAAATAGTCTTGATCTCGCGGGTGCGAGATTGCTGAGTCCCCGTGGCTCACAGATACTTCCAAAACTAGCTTGCAGGTGCCGTTGAGTCCGTGCAGATGACGCAACCAAGCTCAGGAGGAGCTCGATGAAGATCTTGCCCTTTGTGTTGTTTCGTTCTAGTTGATCAGTAGTGGAGCCCAGTTGGGGTCGATCGGGGACCTTTGTCGCATTTGGGGTTCTTCTTTTATTTTGGTTCCGTAGTCGGACCTTGATTGTATTTGGTTGTTGTAATGCTTTATTCATGTATTTGTGTGAAGTGGCGATTGTAAGCCAACTATGTATCTCTTTTCCTTATGTATTACATGGGTTGTGTGAAGATTACCTCACTTGCGACATTGCTTTCAATGCGGTTATGCCTCTAAGTCGTGCTTCGACACGTGGGAGATATAGCCGTATCGAGGGCGTTACAGAGGAACAGGAGGAGGGAGAAGAAGAAAGAAGAAAAGAAGAAGAGGAGGAAAAAGGAGAAGAAGAAGAAGAAGAAGAAGAAGAAGAAGAAGAAGAAGAAGAAGAAGAAGAAGAAGAAGAAGAGGACGAGGAGGAGGACGAGGAGGACAAGAAAGAAGAAGAAGAACAACAACAAGAAGAAGAAGAAGAAAGAGGAGAGGAGGAGAAGAAGAGGAAGAAGAAAGACGAGAGGAGGAGGAGAAGAAGAAGAGAAGAAGAAAAGGAAAAAAGAGACCCTGACCCTGACCCCGACCCCTGACTCCCCGACACCCGAGCACAACACGCTGACCCCGACCCCCGACACCCTGACACCACACCCCGACACCGACCCCGACGCCCGACCAACCGACACCCTGACACCACACCCCGACCCACACCC
>NC_041391.1:623754696-623786434 GCF_002162155.2 Triticum dicoccoides
ACCACACCCACCCTTACCCCCGACCCCCGACACCCTGACACCACACCCCGACACCCTGACAGCACACCCCGACCCCGACCCCGACACCCCGACACCCTGACACCCCGATCGACCTCGGACATGACGATGATACAAAAATATCATATATATTTGTGTTGATCGGGTGTATTTTTATTATGTTCATGATGATGATACACTTCAATCATATACATATTATTATGTTCATTTCAAGTATCCAATTTTTTTTGTTGTACTAATTTCGTTTACTTTTTGTCATTGCATGTGTTGACAGGATGGTGGGCAAGGGTCCAGAGCACCCCGAGCCTCCTGCGAGCGCTACTGGGAGGGGTCGTTCCATTATTGCACCCTAGCCCCTCCGAAGAGCGTTGATAGACAGTATGCAGACAACTGCGATGGGCACTTCTACTTCGGCTGGGAGAGGTCAGGGGAGGACGAAGAATGCTGGTAGAGGTGGACGTGGCAGCGGGATAGGTAGGAAGGCTGCTACGCCTTCCTCACCGCCACCCTCTGCTGATTCACCCGACCACAGGACTGCTCCATCCGACGTGGACCCGTCTCGGACTCCGTTCCATGAGCCTCCGGTCGCTGATCCTTCGCCCCAGCAGATTCAGGTCGCCGATCCTTCGCCCCACAAGAGTCCGGTCCTAGAGTCTGGGAAGAAGACTCCGGTCACGGGGTCTTCGTTCCAGAAGAGTTCAGTCACGGGGTCTTCGTCCCAGAAGACTCAGGTCCCGCCGTCTTCTTCCCACAAGACTCTGATCCCGTCGTCTTCTTCCCACGAGACTCCGGTCCCGCCATCTTCTTCCCATGAGACTCCGGAGGCTAGTGTCCCGGAGGATGGTAGCGAGGACACCTTTTCAGATGATAGCTATAGTGTCGACGAGCTGGTTGAGAAGGGCAAGAAGGTGTACAAGCGTGGCTGTACAAAGCTCCCTCCCGTGCCGATGACCCCCAACCAGAGGTGGTTGATTGCGTATAAAGGGTTGAAGTAAGTGCATTTACTATTTTTTTAACCGTTTGCCTTCATGTTCCTTCAAATTAATATCTAATGCGCTGGTCTTGTCATACTGCAGGGGCTGGGTATACCCCTATGACTGTGGTGTCCGTATGCCCAACCAGGTCCTCGGCACGCTTTGCTGGCAGCACTTCCCTGGGTGGGTCACGATGCCTAGTGAGGGTCAGGTTCCACAGCTAGAACTGAGCTAGGAGTTGTACTATGTTGCCTCGGCCCCTCCGGGGGAGATGGTCGCCGGTGTCGCGTGCGAGATGGTGGCCGACATTGTGTTCCGTCAGTTTTGGGTAATTTCTCCTTTACAGAATTAAAAATGAACACTACCTAGCTAGTGATTGTACTAATTATTGTTGCCTTCTTTGATTGCAGACCTTCTACAGGGTTTCAGATGGAGAACAGGAGGCCGCGGCTATGGTTGTCGAAGCCGAGTGCAAGCTCCTACTTCAGAATTTATGGCACGAGGCTCGGGTGTAGGCCGTTCGAGACTACTATGCCTCGCAGGGTATTAGGAGCGCCAAGAAGAAGTGTCACGGCAAGTTTCTGAATATGGAGAAGTACTTGGCGGTAATTATACCTATTCTTAAGGCCTTTGTCGGTGTCAAAACCGGCGGATCTCGGGTAGGGGGTCCCGAACTGTGCGTCTAGGCGCATGGTAACAGGAGACAAGGGACACGATGTTTTTACCCAGGTTCGGGCCCTCTCGATGGAGGTAAAACCCTACTCCTGCTTGATTAATATTGATGATATGGGTAGTACAAGAGTTGATCTACCACAAGATCAGAGAGGCTAAACCCTAGAAGCTAGCCTATGGTATGATTGTTTTTCGTCCTACGGACTAAAAACCCTCTGGTTTATATAGACACCGGAGAGGGTTAGGGTTACATAGAGTCGGTTACAATTGGAGGAGCTCTTCATATCATATCGCCAAGCTTTCCTACCACGCCAAGGAAAGTCCTATCCGGACACGGGACAAAGTCTTCAATATTGTATCTTCATAGTCCGGGAGTCCGGCCAAAGGTTATAGTCCGGCCATCCGGATACCCCCTAATCCAGGACTACCTCAGTAGCCCTGAACCAGGCTTCAATGACGACGAGTCCGGCGCGCAAATTTTATTCGGTATTGCAAGGCGGGTTTCTCCTCCGAATACTTCATAGAAGATGTCGAACACAAGGATAGTGTCCAGCTCTAGAAAATAAGTTCCACATACCACCGTAGAGAGAATAATATTTGCACAAATCTAATCTGCTGACATATTCCGCAGCGTGACATCACGCCACGGCCAAGCCTTTATTCGAATCATTTTACTGTTCCACCTCAGCGTGTTTAGCGAGGCGGTTTCCTTGGCACGTCTTGTCAAAGCAGAGATCGTGTCCCCTTATTCCGGGATTCTCATCAATACGGGCATGGGTAACCCAACCGCGCCATTAACCGCGGCGCTTGCGAGATAGGAGAGTTTTATTAGGCTGGTGGGGGCTTGTAATTTTGGCCGCACATATAAGGGGATAAGGATCTACCCTTTCCATTTATGCCTTCTTCCTCCTTTGCCTATCCATTCCTGCGCACTCAAGCTCCAATACCCAAGTCCGCACTTCCCACCTCAACCTTCTCCAATCATGTCCGGAGCGGGAGGTAGATGGATGGCCTCCTCCGTCACGGAGGGACAAATCAAAAAGTTGAGGAAGGCCGGATACTTGTCTGAGGACATCGCGCACCGGTTTCCAGATGAGGGGCAACTCATCCCCACCCCTAGGCCCCATGAGAGGGTCGTGTTTCTTCCCCATTTCCCCCGCGGACTGGGCTTTCCTCTTCACCCGTTCGTCCGGGCGCTCATGTTCTACTACGGCCTGGACTTCCATGATCTTGCCCCGAACTTCGTCCTCAACCTCTCGGCGTTTATCGTCGTGTGCGAGGCCTTCCTCCGCATCCAGCCTCACTTTAGCCTATGGCTGAAGATCTTCAGCGTCAAGCCGAAGGTCATGGGCGGCCGCCAAGCGGAGTGCGGAGGCGCCATGTTGGGAAAGATAGCCAACGTTACATGGCTCGAGGGCCCCTTCGTAGAGACCATCAAAGGGTGGCAATCGAGGTGGTTCTATATCACCGAGCCGTGTGACCCTTAATGGGCAGTGGCCCCCGAATTCTGATCTAGCATCCCCACACGGCTCACATCTTGGAAAGAGACGGGCCTGTTGTGGGGTAATTCGGCAGAAGTGATCGGACTTCAAACCTGCATCAAAGACCTGATTCGCAGGAAGGTTAAACTTGTCACCGTAGTCCAGGCCATGCTCTTCCGCCGGATTCTCCCATGTCAACGACGGGCTTTCAACTTGTGGGAGTTCGACCCGGCCCAGCACCAGACTCTATCCCGGCTCTTCGACACAAAGCATGAGGATGCTTGGAAGGTGCTTTTCAAGAGCTCCGAGGTCTCCCCTCCCATCACCGAGGATCGCGGATTATGCGCCAAGCGCCAAGCAGCGCGGTGAGCTTTATTTTCCCATTACGGGGTATTTGTTTTCCATAGATTTGATTCTATGCGGGATCTAAACCCACATCCCTTTACCAGGACTGGCAGAAGAAGGCCGGACAGATCAACTGTCCGGCTCCCTTGCCCGTAGACCCAACGGACGCCTGCTTAATGAAGCTGCTGGTTCCGGCACCTCACGTGGTGCTGGAGAAGAAGGGCAAGAAGAAGGCCACGGGGACTCGAAAGAGTTCCCGACGCCTAGTGGTGTCGGATTCATCGCTTGACAACCCCGAAGCACCCTCTGCCTCTGAGGACGAGGAGGAGGAAGAAGAAGAAGCCTCTCCCCCTCCAACGGGGGGAGGAAAGAAAAGGAAGGCCGCCCCAACTAGGGAGGCCGGAGGGTCCAAGAAGGGGAGAACCCTTCTGCCGGACTACACCTCCGATGCCGAAGACGGCGGGGAGGAATGGCCATCCAGGGTCAAGCCCCTGGCAAAATCATAAGCATCCGAATATCCAAATACCTTATGGCGCTCCTCTTTTATTCGGTACTTTTTGATGCCGAATTTAATCATGCAGTCCGCCCAAGGCTCAGCTCGGCGATTCGACGAGCGGCTCTTGGGATTCGTCGGATGTGAATAGTGCTTCACTTCCGACGGCCTCCTCCCCGCTCCCTGCGGACGACGTCGAGGTGGAGTCACAAAAGGGACTAAACCAGGAGGGGGTGGTCCTGGAGGCGCCGCAAGGCGACCTCCCGGACTCCAGGCCCAAAGGGGGTAAAGCCCCGGAGGGATCTAAGTCCGGCCCTGGGACGGACACTGCTCCGGAACCATCAACGGCTCCAGAGACCGGTAGGTGGCGCCTTCGCAAGAAGGTCATGCCTACAACGCCGGCGGCCTCCGTCCAACCGGAGGCACCTGACGATTTGGTGGAGGTGCTTAACGGCGCCTCCATCGACGAGGAACACCGCACTGTTATGAGTGCGGTGATTCAGAAGGTTCAGTCCGCCAAGAGCGGGCTGACCGAAGCTTGTACGAGCCTTCTAACAGGCTTTGAGGTAAGTATTCAAAACATATAAAAATGTTACCGCATAGACAGTAGCCCCTGATGCTCAGTTTGGCGTTCGGGAAGAAAAGCCGAGCTGAGGATCTAAAAAGATATACGCAGGAGTCTAACATAAGTATGTCAATATGGGAATGCAAGCTACACTGCTGACCTCTGCCGCACTGACTGCGGAGGTCAATGCATTGAAGGAGAGCCTCGAGCGGTCCGAGAACAACCTCGGCCGTGCCAAGAAGCAGCTCGAGGACAAGGAGAGTATGTAATACCGTATGTAAATGTATATAGAAATACCTGGTTGCAAATAATGACAGGACTAACGTGAATGTTGCAGGGGCCACGACCGAGGTGGCGACCCTGAAGGAAGCGGTGTCCAAGGACGAAAACAGTGCGGCCTTGGAGAGCACCGAGCGAGAGAAGCAGGAAGCTTGGGTGGCGGAGGTGCGGAAAGTGCTCCAGGCTCTCGTGGAGAAACATGAGAGTTTGGAGCGTGACTCGAAGACTCGAGAGTCCGAGCTCGCCTTGGCTCTTGAGAGTGCCAAAACTGCTAAGGCCCAAGCCTAGAAGGCCCTCCAGGAGATCGAGGCGATAAAGAAGATAGCGGCGGGTAAGGCATTCTTTATGCAAAGCAAGAATATAAAAGTAAATTATCTATTACTTACCCGAGTCCGGAGATCTTCCAGGAGCGTTCGCCGATCTGCCCTGTAGTGTGTCTGATGCTGCCGCGTTCTACCGAGCTGAGGAGGGGAGCTCGACGGAGAAGGTATTCTGGTCTCAATATGCTGAGGCCGGACATCCGGTGCCCCTGAGCGACCAGCTGAAGCAGCTTGTCGAGCTCCACAAGGTTGCCGAACAGGCCCGGAAGGCCCTCATAGTTCGGCTGTGGCCTAGAGAAGCCATGCCTGGGAGCTACTTCGGTTTGGTGCGGCGGCTAGTGGAGGCTTGTCCATGGATTGAAGTCATCAAGCGCTACGTCTGTATTGAAGGTGCCAGTCGGGCCCTTGCCCGTGCTAAAGTGCACTGGGGCAAGCTGGACGCTGAGAAGCTTTTGACGGACGCGCCACCGCCGGGCAAGGAGTATCGCACGCCCGAGATGTATTATAAGGGCGTCCTGAAGGGTGCCCGCCTTATAGCGGGTGAATGCTCCAAAGATGTAATTTTTGAGTAGACTCGCATCTGTTATCCTGTACGCTGAAAACTTTGTTCATATGCGCTAAGCAACGCTTGTTAATTTAAAATATTACCTTCTGTGCGGCCGTTTATCAAATCTGAGAGATGCAAGTCGTCGGCTTCTACCCCCATGCCACGAGTGCTGGGGTGTTCGGGATAGACCTGAGCGCTCTTGTTCCCATTCTTGGGTCCATATAGGGAGGCGCTCAGCACAACGAACCAGGCCATCGGACTTATAATGCTTTATCACTCTCACTTAGCCATAGAAATAATTTTAAATTTCAGCGAAGCCCCTAGTATTCGGAAGACCGAGTTCGGGGCGCTATCCCCGCCTAGGCCAGATAAATCCGGCTCCTCGCTCTAAGCGGCATAAGTCTTTAGGGACTCGAAAAACCTCGCGAACAGTGACCGGTCTCTCGCACTATCATGACGGTCAGTTTTAGCTTTCTCTACTGAGGTGTTAACCCAGCTCAACTTGGGCACAATCGTAGTAGTTTTCCCAGTGCTACCTTAGCCAACATTGTGGAACGTAAGGTACCAAAACATGGGAGCAGGGCAAACCCAACTATTGACCCAAGACATGATTCGGAGCCGATGCATATAGTGCTATAAGTTCGGGGTGCCGCACTCGTGAGAGTGTTCGGTCTTCTCACACCATGTTATGGGGTGCTTAAGCCCCTGGTGTATTGGCCGTACCAAAGTGTACGGTTGCATAATGTCATGACTGAACATATTTGTATAAAAATAGATGAATACAATAATAGATAAGAGCTATGTATTGTTTATTAGAAAGGGCTGCTATGAAAGCAGAACGATACAAATAGTGCGATAAGCAAGAGATGGGATTATTTGACATGTCCCCCTCTAGGGGCAAGCTGCGGGACTTTAAGTAAAACAGGTGTTTAGCTCGTTATAGAGACCACCTGGACATTTTGACATGGCTTGTTCTCTCCCTGGCTGTTGCATCATGGGTTCGGCAAGTGTATTGCCGGACAGGCCTTCTGAATAGTTGGGTCCTGAAAGTATAAATAAAAAAATAAAACGGCAGAATAGGGAGCCCCTAAGTGCGGTTGAGCCGCATTCTGGGCATGCCGTAGTTGTGCCCCTCCCCTTATGCCCATGGTATTTCCAAAGCGTAATTATGTACGCGTGGTACCGATATCACCATCCGGCGAGGGCTGGGGTTGGGGCCGCGCTGCTATGCTTGCTCGGAACATGCCAGACAGTTTTGTTGTAGGTTACTTTGGGCATGCTTGATGTTGTCCGGACGTTTAACACCCGGATTGGAGAATTGCCTTGAGAGGCTACTCTGTACTTCCGCCGCCAGGGCCGCTGTGTGCTCCTCCGTTCGGAGAGAGCGTTCGGTGTTTCCATTTACCGTAATGACTCCGCGAGGTCCTGGCATCTTGAGCTTGAGATATGCGTAGTGCGGCACCGCATTGAATTTTGCGAATGCGGTTCGTCCGAGCAGGGCGTGATAGCCACTGCGGAATAGGACTATGTCTAAGATTAACTCTTCGCTTCGGAAATTATCCGGGGATCCGAAGACCACTTCGAGTGTAACCGAGCCTGTACAGCTGGCTTCTACACCTGGTATGACGCCTTTAAAGGTTGTCTTTGTGGGTTTAATCCTTGAGGGATCTATACCCATTTTTCGCACTGTATCCTGATAAAGCAGGTTCAGGCTACTATCGCCGTCCATGAGGACTCTAGTGAGGTGAAATCCGTCAATGATTGGGTCTAGGACCAATGCGGCGAATCCGCCGTGATGAATGCTAGTGGGGTGGTCCCTTCGATCAAAAGTGATCGGGTAGGAGGACCATGGGTTGAACTTTGGGGCGACTGGCTCCAACGCATAGACGTCCTTGAGAGCATGCTTCTGCTCCCTTTTGGGGATATGGGTTGCGTATATCATGTTCACCGTGCGCACTTGCGGGGGGAAGCCCTTCTGTCCTCTATTGTTCGGTGCCGGGGCTCCTCCTCGTCATCGCTACGCAACCCCTTGTCTCTGGTTTCGGCACTTAACTTGCCTGCCTGCTTGAACACCCAACAATCTCTGTTGGTGTGGTTGGCTGGTTGTTCGGGGGTGCCGTGTATCTGGCATGAGAGATCGAGTATCCGGTCTAAACTGGATGGGCCCGGAGGGCTTCTTTTGAATGGCTTCTTCCGCTGACCAGGTTTAGAGCCTCTGAATCCGGCATTGACTGACGTATCCTCAGTATTGTCACCGTTAATGTGGCGCTTGTGCTTGTTGCGACGTGACCTGCCATTGTTGTCCTTGGTATCCGAGTTGCGAGGGCTCTTGGTTATGTTATTGCTACAAGCTAGCCAGTTGTCTTCTCCTGCGCAAAAGCGGGTCATGAGTGTCGTGAGGGCTGCCATAGATTTCGGCTTTTCCGGTCCTAGGTGCTGGGCAAGCCATTTGTCTCGGATGTTGTGCCTAAAGGCTACAAGGGCCTCGGCGTCCGGACAGTCGACTATTTGATTTTTCTTGGTTAGGAACCGTGTCCAGAATTGTCTGGCCGATTCCTCTGGCTGCTGGATTATGTGGATTAGGTCATCAGCGTCTGGTGATCGCACATAAGTGCCCTGGAAGTTGTCAAGGAATGCGGATTCTAGGTCCTCCCAGCAACTAATTGAATCTGCTGGCAGGCTGTTAAGCCAATGTCGAGCTGGTCCTTTCAGCTTGAGCGGGAGGTATTTGATGGCGTGTAGATCATCACCACGGTCCAGGTGGATATGAAGGAGATAATCCTCGACCCATACCGCGCGATCTGTTGTGCCATTGTATGATTCGATGTTTACGGGTTTAAAACCCTCGGGGATTTGATGATCCATTACTTCATCTGCGAAGCATAGTGGGTGTGCGGCGCCCCTGTACTGGGTTATATCGCGACATAGCTCGGATGAGCTTTGTCAGTTGTATTCGGCCTGGCCGTATTTATCATATCCGGCGTGACGGTTATCGTCACGTGACATAAGGCGCCCACGCAATCCATAGATCAATCTTCTTTGCCTTGCCTTATCCTCCAACATGTCTCGCGGGTCTGTTGCGTTTACCCGTGCTCCGGTATTCTTGGAGCGGCGCCGGGGTGCGGCTTGGGTTGAGGGCCGAAAGGCCTCTCTGTCGCGGCCACGGGGTGGCTGATCGGGCGCATCGTACGCTGGTGATGTAGGTTTGGTTGCTTCCTCCTCTAGTTGGGGTAGCAGCCTGCGCTTTGGGTAACTCTTGGAGGGGTGTTCGAGTTTATACTCTTCGGCCACCAGGACTTCAGTCCATCTGTCGGCTAGCAAGTCTTGGACAGCTCTAAGCTGCTGCTATTTTTTGTTGAGGTTGCTCGCCGTGGCCATAAGCCTGCGTTTGAAACGCTCTTGGTCGACGGGATCATCTGGCACGACGAATTCGTCGTCGTCATCGAGGCTTGCCTCGTCTTCGGAGGGAGGCATATAATTGTCGTCCTCGACCTCCCTATCTGCCGCTCTCTCGTGAGGGCTGGCTCCTTCGTCCTCCTGCGCTGAATCCTGCTGGAGGGGGTTATCTTCGGCACTGTCCGGGGTGTTGATGTCTCCGGTGCCGGACTCGTCGTTTTTGCTTTGGCGGGATTTAGAGCGGCGCCGCTGACGTCGGCGCTTGGGTTGCTTCTTGGAGGGGTCGTCCTCCGTTTTTTCATCGCCATCCCCTGCTTTGGGGGTGTCCACCATGTATATGTCATATGACGAGGTGGATTTCCAGTGCCCTATAGGTGCTGGTTCTTGGTCGTCTCCTTCATCGGCGTCCATACCATCGATGTCTTCGGAGTCGAAGTCGAGCATGTCGGTTAAATCATCGACAGTTGCTACAAAGTGGGTGGTGGGTGGGTTTCGAATTTCTTCATCATCCGCATCCCAACCCTGCTAACCATAGTCCGGCCAGGGCTCTCCTGACAAAGAGAGAGACTTTAGTGAATTCAGGATATCGCCAAAGGGCGACTGCTGGAAGACGTCCGCGGCAGTGAACTCCATTGGGTTCGATCGGAAGGGGTGCGGAAGATTCGGAGTCCGGAACGGAATCCGGCACCTTGGAGTCATGGGCCTTGCAGAGGACTAGGCTTGTATTCGGCTCTATCACCATAGAGATTGCGGCTCCTGGGGCGGCGTCCAACCGTCCGTCCTCGACTGGCGTAGTCGGCTCCGAGCTAACGGTTAGAGCGGACACCTGAGCGGTGCTTAGTGCGCTATCCGGCGGCAGAGCTAGATCATGCCCATCATGACAGTGCGGCGTGCTCGGCCGTGGCTCGAACCCGTCGAAGATCAAGTCCCCGCGGATGTCGGCCGTGTAGTTTAAGCTTCCAAACCTGACCTGATGGCTAGGGGCGTAGCTTTCGATCTGTTCCAGATGGCCAAGCGAATTGGCCCGCAGTGCGAAGCTGCCAAATACGAAGATCTGTCCGGGGAGAAAAGTCTCACCCTGGACAGCGTCGTGGTTGATGATCGAAGAAGTCGTCGGGCCTAAAGGTGACAACACAGAGGAACTCTCAATGAAAGGACCAATGTCGGTGTCAAAACCGGCCGATCTTGGGTAGGGGGTCCCGAACTGTGCTTCTAGGCTGATGGTAATAGGAGACAAGGGACACGATGTTTTTACCCAGGTTCGGGCCCTCTCGAGGGAGGTAAAACCCTACTCCTGCTTGATTAATATTGATGATATGGGTAGTACAAGAGTTGATCTACCACGAGATCAGAGAGGCTAAACCCTAGAAGCTAGCCTATGGTATGATTGTTTTTCGTCCTATGGACAAAAAACCCTCCGGTTTATATAGACACCGAAGAGGGCAAGGGTTACATAGAGTCGGTTACAATTGGAGGAGATCTTCATATCATATCGCCAAGCTTGCCTTCCACGCCAAGGAAAGTCCTATCCGGACACGGGACGAAGTCTTCAATCTTGTATCTTCGTAGTCCGGGTGTCCGGCCAAAGGTTATAGTCCGGCCATCCGGACACCCCCTAATCTAGGACTCCCTCAGCCTTGAACATAGTTTTCTTGATTTGATTCATAGCGCTGGAATTTCTCTTGACTCACTTAGGTGCCCCCGAGATGGTGTGTCAATAAGATGGACTGTTGGGAGGCGTTGGTGGATGCGTGGTGCTCTCCCCAATGGCTACTCGAACACCAAAGGGCCAAGGATAAGCGCGACCGAATGGAAGGTGTGCCACACCATCAAGGGAGCTCCAACCTTTTTGAGTACGGGGATAACTGGGTATGTGGTTTGCTACATGATTCATGCAATTTCATTCTTCATGGTAGCATTTATCCTTTCCAAAATGACTTAATATGCTTAGTTGGTTAAAAAAGGCATAACTACCTTGGATAGTTCATTCATGACATATTTATCTCTACAATGACATAATAACCTTTAGATAGCTCTATAAAATGACTAAATATGCTTTAGTTACATAAAAATGGCATAACTACCTTCATAGCTCAATAACAACCTAAACTAATGTTAGCTAGTTCATTCATGACATAATTAGCTCTAAAATGACATAATAACCTTAGATAGCTCTATAGAATGCCTAAATATGTCATAGTTAGCTAAAAATAGCATAACTACCTTGGATAGCTCAATAATTACATAATTAGCATACTTTGGTCAAAAATGGCATAATAATCTTGGTTACCTCGAAAATGACCTAAACTTAACTTATTTTCCTCAAAAATGACATAGTAACCTTTCTTAGCTCCAAAATGACCTATTTACATAGCAATATCATTCTTAATGTTAGCTTGAGCCCTTAACTAATATTTTGTTCCTCTCTCTCAAGCATAGTACAACAAGAAGCCTGTGCCAAGTCTGTTCGACCTCTATGGCATGGACCATATGTCCCCGTACAAGAAGGCCAAGGCATTCATGCAGTCTGACCTAGATCATCCAGAGAGCTTCACCAATATCTCCTCCCACCACAAGCTTGTGAAGTACAAAGACGAGGGGAAGACGAGGGAAGGGGAGGACTTTAACCCGAGCCGGGATCCTTTTGATACAGAGCTGGTGATGATATCTGGTGGCGGGAGGTCCCATGGCTCTCAAGCCATTGCTGATTGACTAATACGTTGTCCTAAGACTCTCCTACAGATCAAGAAGCAGCTGGGTAGCTCTGATCCTGGGATAACGCCTCGTGCACGGCCCACGGAGCTCGCCGTGGCGGTTAGTTATACGGACTCTCTGACATTTCCTCCATTACATTGTGTGTGCATCCATCAATGATTACAATGCTAATGAGGAGTGGTGTGTTGCAGGCAGTGGTTGAGAAAGAGAGATTGAAGACGCGGGCGCTTTTGGAGGAGGCAAAAAGGGAGGCCGCAGAGAGGGAGAGGGAGAGGGAGGAGAGGAACCAGAATGATGCGTCTCACCGGGCCCTATACGAGCTCATCGTGGTACGTTTCTCGTGCATATTAGCCCAATCATGCACGTAATGTTCGCATTACTAACTAATATGACTGACTCATGAGAACCATATGTGCAGACTATGTGCAAGAAAAACGGTCAGGCCCCTCCGCCGATGCCCTAGATTGCTCCAGTGGCCATGGTGAGTTTGATTTGAATGGTCCTTAGTTACTACTATTCACTTTTCAGTTTGCATCATGCTAACGAGACATTATTGGAAATGGTATTTGGTTCAGCTTCGCTCCCAACAAGCATCGACCAATCCTTCCGCGTCTGCCAATGCTGGAACCCCGACCGGTCCTTCACCTATGTCTACCACTGGCGCAGCCCTGACCATTCCTACACCTCCGTGATAACGCTATTTTTCTTCATATTTAGCATGTTTAGTCCATTTATGACATAATTTAGCCTATTTAGTCCACAAATGACCTAATAAGAGGAAGAAAATCAAGGAATAGGAAGGAAAGAAGGAATAGGAAGAAAAGAAGAAGAAGAAGAAGAACACTTCTTCTTCTTCTTCTTCTTCTTCTTCTTCTTCCTCCTCCTCCTCTTACTTGTATTTATTCGTAAATGGCATCATAACCTTGCTAACCTCATAAATGTCATATACTTAGCTTGTTGTCCTCTAAAATGACATAATAAGCTTAGTTAGGTCAAAAATGGCATAATTTGCTACGTTAGCTCAAAAATGGCATTTTTCTTCTTATTTAGACTATTTAGTCCATTTATGACATAATTTGGCCTATTTTGTCCACAAATTAATGACATAATAAGATGAAGAAAATCAAGGAAGAGGAAGAAAAGAAGGAATAGGAAGAAAAGAAGAAGAAGAAGAAGAAGTTCTACTTCTTCTTCTTCTAGTCTTCTTCTTCTCCTTCTTCTTCTTCTTCTTCTTCTTCTTCTTCTTATTGTTTTCATCCTCTTACTTGTTTTTATTCTTAAATGGCGTCATAACCTTGCTAACCTCATAAATGTCATATCTTAGCTTGTTGTCCTCTAAAATGACACAATAAGCTTAATTAGGTCAAAAATGGCATAATTTGCTACGTTAGCTCAAAAATGCCATTTTTCTTCTTATTTAGCCTATTTAGTCCATTTATGACATAATTTAGCCTATTTAGTCCACAAATGACAGAATAAGATGAAGAAAATCAAGGAAGAGGAAGAAAAGAAGAAGAAGAAGAAGAAGTCTTGTCCTTCTTCTTCTACTTCTTCTTCTTCCAGTTTTCTTCTTCTTCTTCTAACTTCCTTGTTTCCCATTTTGCAGATTTAATTCACTATATCGAAGCTTGCATGGATGGGGTGCTTGTTTCTCTATTCTTCTTTTCGTTTGTCTCGAAGAATAATGTGGAACTTGTTATATGGATGCATGGAACAATGTGTGGGATGAATATTGTGATATTAGTGTAAGATGTATGGATGAAACTGTGTTTCTTATGTATGTATGTTGTCATGGATGGAGCTATGTGTTGGATACATCATGTCTGTTGTGCCTGTAAAAAAATATGTATATTTGTTTGTGAATTCCAGTGAAATTAATTGGATATAAATAAAAATAGGGGATATATAGCCTCTTTGCCGTCCGCTAGTGGACGACGAAGAGCTTTGCCGTCTACTAGCAGACGGTAAAGAGGACATGTGGAAGCTACCTGTAGACACTGGCAACACTGGCTGCCTATTTGGTTAGCTATGCCGTCCACCAGCGGACGACAAAGAGCTTCGACTCGGTGTCAACCACTGGCGGACGACAAAGAGCGCCGTTAACCCCCTAACGGCTCTGACGCCACCCCACTGTCGTCCGCTGTCTTTGCCATCTGCTGGCCTCAGATAGCGGACGGCACAATCCTTTGTCGTCCATTTCTAGGAAGCGGACAACAAAGAAGGCCTTTGCTGGCACCTGTTCAGACAGACATGTTGCCATCTACTGGCGGACGGCAAAGAAGTTTGCCGTCCAGGATCTATGCCTTTGCCGTCTGCCATGGCGGACAGCAAAGAAGATGATTCCAGTAGTGGGTGGATACATCAAACACAGTTTATATTTTAGTTGCGTGTGTGATGCAAGGCATACGATTCAGTTCAATGAAATTTTTGTGATGAGGCGGAAGAACAGAAACGGGAAGCCAAATGAAGGCGTGCGCAATATATGGCATATAGTTCAGTGGGATTAACTGTTTGTGATGAGGCGAACAAACAAAAACGGACAACCAGATGAAGGTGCGTGCGATTGAGGGCATACACTTCAGATAGATGAACTATTTGCGATTAGGCAACACCACCAGAAATAGTCGGCCAGATCAAGGTGTCTGCGTTTGACGACATACACTTCACATGGATGAATTGTTTGCGATTAGCCACAAGAAACAGAAACAATTAGATACATCAACGTGTTTGTGCTAGACGGGCACATATTCTAATTAAACGAAGTGTGTGCGATGGTAATAACAAGCGCACACGATTGTTGGAACAAGACGTGTGCTGACATCGCCTATTGCGGTGCACCCTATGGTGCAAACGCCATGTACGTGACCGAGAACGTGTGCCCTCGTTATGCCGTCCAATAATATTGCACACTTAGAAATTATAGAACCATCAATAATTTTTGAGCCTGCGTCCCGTCACATTCCAAATTACTACCACACTATATTTAATTGCAAACCTGTTCACACCGATCAAAACATAAATGGTTTCCCACATAGGAGCGTATTAGTAATCGGCTATAAATACTACCTACTCCAAGATGACTGCACATTCCTTCTCAACTGCTCATCCACAAAAACGAACAAGTCATTCATCATCGTTCCCTTGCGTCTGCCATGGCCAGTGTGAGTTTTGGGTCGAGAGATTACTACTAGGGAGAGGCGAGGATGGCAGCGGAAGCACGAAAGATGTCCCTCCTCGCTGCAAAAGCAGCCGACATGTCCTGCCACGCGGTCGTAGCACATAGAGGCCCCATCACGCCGCCGAAGCAGCACAAAGGTCCCGCCACAACGATGATGCAGCAGACTGGTCTGGCCATGTTGCGGAAGCAGCATAGATGTCCCATTGTGCCGCGAATTCATCAAAGATATCCTCCTGCGTCATGGCGGCCTGGGAAAATGTCTCGCAGGCTGGCGAGGACTCTCACAGGCGCAGCGTGCTATGCTCGATGACCTGATGGGTCGGATATCCGACCGGATGAAGCTGCAGAACAAGATGAATGCCTTGTTTGATAATGCTACCAGTGTCATCCATGGGCTAGGGGAGGACAAGGTGAAGCTCAACACTGAGCATTACCCGCTAAGGGCGAAGATCACCGGAATGACGAAGCAGCACAAGGAGACCACTTCCTTGCTGAAGAGGACTGGTGTCATCATCAAGGAACTTATGGACAAGAGTGCCATGCTCCGCATCGAGCGCCAAAGGCTAGTGGAGGAATCTGTGGATGCTCTAACGCAGCCTCTTGAGGACACCAAAGAGCTCATCGCCGCTCGCTGCGATAACTAGTCTCCGCGGCTTGCAGCAGTGCATCAAGAAAGTAGAGATCAGCGAGCCGGATCATTGTCTGCATCTTCTTTAGTTGCCATTCTATATTCCAGGCATTGTCGCATGTGGTTTTTTTAATTATCTTCCTAAATATGTAAGACAATTATTATCCACTGTGAA
This sequence comes from Triticum dicoccoides, assembly GCF_002162155.2. Lineage (NCBI taxonomy): Eukaryota > Viridiplantae > Streptophyta > Magnoliopsida > Poales > Poaceae > Triticum > Triticum dicoccoides. Next base: position 623,770,483 of record NC_041391.1, read on the forward strand.
CGTCCTTATATTCATCGGTCTTGCTTCAGCTCCGTCGGATCTTACATCAAGATCCATGCAAAACTTGCTTTTCAGATTTTCTTTTATCTTTCTTAAATCTCAGTCGAGTGAGACATAGCCACGCCATTAAATAGGGGCTCGGGCACCAATAATGAATACGTTGGGAGAGAGGTGGGTGGCAGATAGAGTTCAAAGGGCTCTCCTCCCGAAGAGCATGTGCAGGGGTCTGATTGCACGCCTCCCGTACTCAAATAGCTACCCTGCATGACACCTGCTAGCCAATAAAAAAGTGGACGTGTGGGGGAACGTAAATGGAAGTAGAATGCCCACGGTTTCAATAATACTTGTGTTTCCGATTTGTAACGTGACAACACTTATTCCAAAATGACTTTGTTGATTCTTAATGTGTGCACCTTCGCAAATCGGACAATTTTTTTTACCATAGGATGTTGGTGCCATGCCATGACACCATGCCAAGTTTCATGATTTTTAGGCGAGTTTTAAATTTACGGGAATTTTAAAACCAAGTTTCTCGATCTTTCTGGCGCAGCCAAGACGCCCAGATGTTTGAATTCTATTCCCAATTCTTGCATGGGACCTAGAAATTAGCAAAAGTACACATAAATGACTTTTCAACTAAATTTGGCGCACTGGACCATGTGCTTGTGGTTCAAATTTGAATTATGTGCATTAAATGCCTAGAAATTCAATTAATGTATAAAAAGGCCAAACGAACCGGGAAAAATTCCAAAATATAGCACGAAACTCCTATTTGGTCTAAGCATCCTGTGTAAAAAAAATCAAGGTGGGAGAAGGCAGTGCATGTCGTTTCGCACACGGAGGTGACACGTTCCCTCTCGGAACCACGAGCCATCTTGAGAGACGCTCTGGTTTGCAAGAAGCTTATACTAAAGCTTGTCCCAATTCTGCCAAAAATTTTACCACAACATGTTGGTGCCATGTCATGACACCATGCCAAGTATCATGATTTTCAAGAATGTTTTGGATTTACAGGAATTAAAAAACCAAGTTTCTCAATTTTTCTGGCCGAGCCACGATACCCATATGTTTGAATTTCATTCCCATTTCTTGCATGGGCCTAGATGATTTTTCAACTAACTTTGGTGCACTAGAGCATGTGCTTGTAGTTCAAATTTTAATTATGCACATTAAATGCCCAGAAACTCAATTAATATATAAAAAGGCCAAACGAACCCGGAATAATTCCAAATTTTAACACGACACTCATATAGTTCTATGTTGCCTCTACAAAAAATCTAGGGGGGGGAAGCGTATATTGTTTCGCACATAAGGTGACACGTTCCCCCTCGGGAACCATGAATCTTCTTGAGAGATGCTCCGGTTTGCAAGAAGCTTATACCAAACCTTATCCCAATTCGGCCATTTTTACCACAGCATGTTGGTGCCATGAAATGACACCACGCCAAGTTTCATGATGTTCAGGAAATCTTTGAATTTACAGGAATTTAAAAAATCAAGTTTCTCAATTTTACCGGCCGAGCCACGGCGCCCAGATGTTTGAATTTCATTCTCATTTCTTGCATGGGACCTAGAAATTCACCCAAGGACACACATGTGATTTTTCAACCAACATTGGTGCACTAGAGCATGTGCGTGTAGTTCAAATTTGAATTATTCACATTAAATGCCCAGAAACTCAATTAATGTATACAAAAGGCTAAAAAACCAGGAATAATTCCAAATTTTAACACAACACTCATATAGTTCTATCTTGCCGCTGTAAAATTCAAGAGGGGAGGCAGCGTATATTGTTTCACACGCAAAGGTGCCATGTTCCACCTCGGGAACCATGAGTCTTCTTGACAGAACCTCCGGGTTGCAAGAAGCTCATACCAAAACTTGTCCCAATTCGGCCAATTTTTTTACCACAGCCTGTTGGTGCCATGAAATGACACCATGCAATGTTTCATGATTTTCAGGCGAGTTTTGAATTTACAAGAATTTAAAGAACCAAGTTTCTCAATGTTACCAGCTAAGCCATGACGCCAAGATGTTTGAATTTCATTCCCATTTATTGCGTGGGACGTAGAAATACACTCAAGGACACACATGTGATTTTTCAACCGACCTTGGTGCACTGGAGCAACTGCTTGTAGTTCAATTTTGAATTATTCACATTAACTGCCCAGAAACTCAATTAATGCATAAAAAGGGCCAGATAAACCCGGAATAATTCCAAATTTTAACTTTACACTCATATAGTCTATTATTGCTTTGTAAAATAAAATAAAGAAGTGGGGCAGCGTATGTTGTTTGGCACACAAAGGTGACATGTTGCTCTCGAAACCACACATCTTCTTGAGAGAAGCTACAATTTGCAAGAAGATTATACCAAATCTTGTCCCAATTCAGCCAATTTTTTTTACCACAGCATGTTGGTGGCATGAATTGACACCGTGCCAAGTTTCATGATTTTCTGGCAAGTTTGGGATTTACAAGTATTTAAAAACCAAGTTTCTCAATGTTTTCGGCTGAGCCACAACGTCGAGATGTTTGAATTTCATTCCCATTCTTGCATGGGACCTATAAATTCACCCAAAGACACACACGTAGTTTTTCAACAAACTTTGGTGCACTGGAGCATGTGCTTGTAGTTCAAAATTGAATTATGCACATTAAATGCCTAGAAACTCAGTTAATGCATAAAAATGCCAAACGAACCAGGAATAATTCCAATTTTTTACACGACACTCATATAGTTGCATGTTCACTGTAGATAAATGTCCTAGCAATTCAAACACCAATCTTTCCCTCCATAACACCATTTTGTCTTTCAAAATAAAATGAAAAAATCAAGTATACCACAAACAGTTTACTAGCAAGAATCGTGTGGGATGCGATATAAAATATCATGGTGTACCGTCTTGTCTGGCTTACGCAGGAAGCTTTGTCATCTACAGTCCACCGCCCATGCTTGAACCACACTTGGCGCCAGTTTCTCGCGGCAACAAGCAAAAAATTTCTGCAACCGCGGAAATATATATCTCCCCACCCCTCCCACCAAAAGCCACATTTCCACTGTTCCTCCTTGCTTTACATATTCAAACCTTCACTGCTTCTTGCTGGCAGCTCAGCATCCTCGCCAGCGACCCTTCTTCCACTACTAGGGAAAAGCTTATACACAGACACTTACTAGTAGCGCGGGTTTATACCCCTCGCTACTACTACTTACTAGTAGCGCGGGTTTTTACCCCTCGCTACAACTAAATTGATAGTAGTAGCGCGGGTTTTTAACCCTCGCTACTACTAAGAGGTCTCTAGCGTGCCCCCGGGACATGCCATAGTAGTAGCGAGGGTTATAAACCTACACTACTACTTTGCGAATAGCTGTAGCACAGGTCAGATGCCAGTGCTACTAGTATATTCCCACACCACCCACCCCCGATCTACCCCACCAACCGTCCCACTCCACCCACAACAGTTTGTCCAAAAAAAAGAAAAAACACCCAACCCTCGATCCAAATCCCCTCCACCGCCGGCCTCCATTCCACCTCCTCTCTTCTCCCAACCCACTTGCCATCGGCGAGTACTATCACACAGAGGGACAGGAGCCTCCTCCCACTCCTCCCCTTCCCCGCTGATCCATATGGCTGCCACGCACCACCGCCCCTCCACGCCCTCCTTGGCGGCGGTGCAGGTACGCACTCACGCACCCTCGCCAACACCTCCTCTACTCTCTCCCATTCCATCTATCTACGGGACTGACTCACTGACCCTGCCCCTCCGCTGCTCACCAAGTCGCCGACCTGCTCCTCTAGAGGCGGAGGAATGCCTCCGTGGTGGCCGTCGCGGGCGCCATGCACCCTCGCCTAATCGCTGACCTGCTCCTCTAGAGGCAGAGGGTACACGCACCCACGCTCGTCTGGTTCCTCTTTGAGTGCGACGGGTACAACCTCGCGTTGGTCTTCTCCAACGCCGTCCTCCTCCTCGTCGACATCCTCTTCTTCTGGGCCATATCCGCCTTGCTGCTCAATAGGTCCGTCGCTGCGTTTACTCCCCACTTTGCTCTGCCTGGCACTGGCCTGCCCTGCTACTGCAGTCCAGAGTAGGAGCAGCTCTCATTCAAGATCTGATCCAGAACTAAACTGCTCCCCTGTCTTGCTATGGTCATACACGCTGTGTCTACTGACGAGAATCTGATACATATTAGGACCAAAACCGGAGTTGGTTCAGTCACGCAAATGTTGTATCACTTTGTCCAAAATAAAGTCATCCAGTCAATTTGCTACAATTTATATTACTGTACTTCGGAAGTGTTGTAGAATTTGGGCCAGAGAACATTGGAGTTTGGCTGTAGTTTGAGATTAATCTTTGGGAGATGTTAGATTGGGTTCAAGGATGGATCTGCCCATTTAGTGTGCAGGGGATTTTCTAATTTAACACTTGTCCACTAGTACACTAGTTATCATGTGACAGTGGTTGTTGTGGCTTGCCTAGGGGTGACAGAGACTCCGGGAAGAAGTGCGGTGAAGCCGCGAAACGAAACGCCGGAGGGTTCTCTCTCGAAGGGGGCTGATTAGAGGCAAGGGAAAACTGGTCATTTTCAATGTAGGATTACCTAGTGAAAATGGAACCAACATAAAGAGCTCAACAAGAGGAAGACGTGATCGTTGGTTTCACCTCAATCGGAGTTACAGGTGAAAAGGTGTGAAGGTTTGAAGCTCAGGACCAATCTGTGAATATTTTCCAGCAAACAGGCCCCTGGTAGAAAAACTGAAAGCACCTTCGAGCAGTTTACGTTTTCTGAAACAGAAAGCACATTTTCAGCCGAAGTAGAGAGAATACGCTATCCAACATAGAAAACGTTTTCTGGCAAAACGAGGAAACGTATACGATTTCAATAAAAGAAAACATACTTCTCAAAGTACGCGTCCACTTATTTGAGTGGATAAGGTTGTTATCCACTTACATGTGCGGTCGGCTGTGGAGGAGGAACCACTGACAGGGGCCAGGCTGGTGCTCGAGCTTCTTCTTTCTCGCGCCTCTGTTCCCTCGTGGAACAGAGCAGAGGCAAGGGAGAAGGGCGTCGGGGCCCGACCAGCTCAGGCCATCCCTGGCCGAGCGGCGACCACCAGTGGGTGCAGGCGGCCGAGCCACACCCGTTCCGGGCAGAGGTGCCACCAGGGAAGGGAGGGGAGGCGGCGATGGGAGGAGGCAGAGGCGGGCGACCGGCAGTGGCTTCTGGCGCTAGGGGCCATCTCCAGCGATGTTGGGGGCATCAGCAGGTGCGGGGCGGCCTGCCACACCTATTCAAAGGGTTGGCTGACGCCAGGGAGGATTAAGAAGGCAAGGAGGGGCGGCGCCAGAGGAGGACCGAGGCGGTGGTGGTGGTGAGGTCTCCGGTGCTGCGGGCACTCCGGCGAGGGAGCAAGGGGTCGGGGCGACTCGTGGGAGGCTGGGGAGTGCGGTGGACGAGGAGGGGAGGCCAGAGGAGCACCGTGGTGGCCGGACTCAAGCCGAGACCGATGACCATCGTGGATGAATGGCGAGGAAACGACGAAGGAGAGGCACGTAGGTGGTGGAGGAGGAGCGGGGAGAGGCTGGTTCAGTGCGGGAGAGCCTCGGGCATCTTATATATGCGCGGGGGAGGGCTCTAGAGGATCACGGGCGAGCTCATGCCAAGCTCTAATGGAGGACAAAGGCTGGGCATGGCACGGGCATGGCATTTGTGATGCATTTATGGCAAACCAGGAGGGGCCCCCAGCAGGGGGTGATGAAGTCGATCATGGGGAAGCTCCAGGACATGGTTTGATGTTGAGACGAGGTGGGAGACAACGGGAACAGGGTCAAGAATGAGCCAGAGCACACAATTAGGCATGATATCAGCGTGATCACCACAAGCACTGGAGCAAATGGCTAGTTTTGGCGTGGCCAGGCATGTATAGTGGATAGACTGTGCGCCCTTAGTCAAAATTAGGAAATAAATCGGTCCACGGGCAAAGAAGTGATTCACACCTAGCTCCAAAACATTGCAACAACAAGGTGTTTGTAACTTGTTGTGGCTCACACGTGTGGAGTTAGACTTTGCTCTTTGGCACAGCGTGGTAAAACACTAAGATGATCCTGATTACGAAGAATCAGCTTAAGAGGAGTTTAGAGGGGTGTTGCTGTAGAAAGTGCCATAATGGCCAGATCTAGATATTTGGATGATGCACTCACATTCATGATTGAATTGAGCTGAATTTGAGCATGGCCAATGATTTGAATATATGAAGCTGCTCAAAAAGGTTCAGGCCATTTGGATGAACCAAAGTGGCACTTTCTTCACAAAGCTTTATTCTGACCAGAAACTTGGAGAAATCCACAGGGCAAATGGAGCAATGGATTGATCCACAACTTGGTGGAGGGGGTTTGTATGTATAATAGAATGTCCTGGTAAATTGGCAGCTTAAATGAAGCAATATAAAATATAGTTGCTTCACAAACTGAAAATCTAACCAGAAACTAAGATTTGGAGCTCTGCTCACATAAATGAGTTACATGAGCTCAAATTGGGTGGAGAGTGATGATGTGACCAAATGAAGGATGTGGCAAAGTTTCATCTCATTTGGAATGCCTACACTACAAAAAAATACACTTACGTGATGATACGTGTTTGTCATAGTAGGTCACGTTTTTTTTCATGCATGTACATCCATGACAAATTTATGACAGAATCAAGATAGTCATATCTGTGTTGTCGTAGAAGTGTTCCATGACATTACCAAAATTATCATCACGGAAGTGTCCACTTCCATGATAATAAATCGTGCGTCACAGAAGTGCTTTCGCCAAGGGTGACCGACACGTGGCATCCACCATAACGGAACGCTATTAAGCTATCAGGTCGGGTTTTGGATCCGATAACCCGTTAACAGCCCCGACAAATGGGGATTTTCCACGTGTAAAATCATCATTGGCTGGAGGAAACACGCGTCGGCTCACCGTTGGGACAGATGTCATCTGCTCATTGGACCGAAGGCGCCTATGATACGGCGACACGTGGTAAGGCCCAACAGTGGCCCATTCCCGTGAAAAGGCCAGCCCGTTTGACTTGGTCAAAAGGTGGCGGGGCGGCCTACGGAAAACCTGTTAATGGCATGTTCGCATATAGCCCATTTACAGCCTGCTAACCCAGGGCCCGTTACGCCCTAACCGAATTAGGCCTAGTAGCGTCATCTGGGACGTCCAATATGATTCAGCCCGTTTTAACTTCCGGTCCATGTGTGGCCCATGACTTCTTTCGGCCCATATGAGGACCTTTGTAACTCTTGGCCCATTAAAGGTCCATGGTGAAACTGGCCCGTAATGAACAGTGTATCACTTTATACCCATTAACGGCCCGTTATACCATTGGGCTGTTTCCAGCCCAAGTTATCATTCAGCCTTCTCAAGGCCCATTGATTCTTGGGCTCACTTGCAGCATTCGGTTACATACGGCCCGTTACTGTCATTTTCAACTTGTGGGCCAAATTCAGCCCGTCGTTACAGTCGGCCCGTTTGCGGACCGTTAATACGTTGGGCCATTTTCATGTCAAAAAAACCCGTTGGCTGTTTTCATAGAGTTATAAAATACGGCCTATTAACGGCCCGTTATGGTCCACGAATAGTATGGCCCATGATAGGCGAAATGATGATACGCCCCGTAGAAGGCACATGGATCCTACGACCCATATGAGGCCCACGGATAGTACGGCCCGTAGAAGGCCCATGGATCTTACGGCCCGTAGAAGGCCCATGGACCCTACGGCCCATAGAAGGCCCATTGATCCCTAAGGCCCGTATAGAAGGCCGATGGATCCTACGGCCCGTATAGAAGGCCAATGGTCCTACGGCCCAACGAAGGCCCATGGATCATATGGCCTGCAGGAGGCCCATGGTTACAACAGTCCGTGTGTTGCCATGATTATTTTGGCCTAGTTACCAAAAATAGGCTATTGTGGCCACTACAAAAACACAGAAAAAGAACTGTAGTGACTACAAGCAAACAACTAAACAAGACAATAAGGAAATAAATAAGCAAGCAATTAAGGCTAGCCTATTACCTCTATTACACATATTACATCCACTAGGCATCAAAGTTCACCATGAGTGCAAATATATGGAACAAACCAGCATATTACATACACTGGCCATCAAAATTGGCCACTAGTGCAAATAAACGCGGCAGCAAAACAAGAGCATAACTGAAACAACTTTAGAAGACCTCGAGAACGTTATCTGGGGTATCCACCATCCTGGCAATAAGCTTAGCAAGCTGATTAGCTTTGTCCTGTTTGGTGCTAAAATCCTCCAACTCTTGTTGTGCACCAGAAAGTATGCATCTGAATGCTCCAGCGACTTCCGTAGTCCTTCCGCTTCTTTTCGTAGCACAGTTGATCGATGTCTTTCATCTTGTAGTTGAGACTCAACAAACCGGACTGACTAAGACAATGAGTTTGAATAGCGTGTGTAAGCGGTAGTGGCCAGTAACTCGAACACTAAACCAAGACAGGACTTTGGGGTTGTCTCGCTGTCTTCAAGATAGTCTTCCTTAGCTGTTTTATTAGCTTTGTTGGAGACCAACAAGGATGTGTCACTATCCTGAACCTTATCTGCATCACTTCCTTTACCATTGCTTAATAAGGCACTCTTCCCCAATATTCTGTCAGCATTCTAAAAGAAGAAACAAGAAGACACATAACAAGTTTAGCATGTACTAGTATATGGAACTCATTTCGGTGAACCAGTTCATTAGTAAGGTGGACAGGATTAAACTACCAAGTCTTCTATTGCCAAGTACTAGTACATAATAAAAGCATCAAACAAACATATATCTATGTCCTATGGTCACTGCATTTTCTTGCCAAATCAAAATAGAGACACGGTTCAAATCATATCAGTTCAAGACAAAGCAGTAGTGAAAGAATACAAAGCATGGGAAACTACACGGCACAACAAGATTTCAGATGGATACCATGGGTCTACATGTACAACAACACTATTGGCTCTGTTGTGATGCTAGTAATGTGCATGATATGAATGTCAACTGTATACACAATTGAAATTGAAATCAAAAGAGCTATTGATAAGAGCAAACCTGTTATAGAAACATGCGTGAACATACCTGCTGTGCCATTGGAGTTTCGATTGGATCCTTCAATTTAAAAATAAGTTTGTATTAGTAAATACAGTGATACAAGAGCAAATCAATCATAGTTAAAAAAGGCGCGCTTAAGCGAGCGCTTAAGCGCGCCTAGGCTCTAGGCGTTGGCAAAACGCATTGCGCATAACAAGGCTTAATCTGTGCATAACTGCGCATAAGCATGTGCTTTGGTCAGTAAAGTGCAAGGCGGTGGCAAAACCCACAATTAACGCCTAGCGCTTTTTTGAACTATGATAGCAATGGAATCTTAAATAGAACAGTTGTTCTTCAGGTTTAGGCACTTGTTCTACATGAACAGAGTACAGTAAGACGCAAGAATATAATACTTAAAAATAGAAAATAAGCTCATAGACCTTACCACATTCTTGGTTCGGGACCAGTACAGAACAAGGCATACCCAGTCATCGTCCAGTAAATGTGTCTCAGGAGAACGTAAGGGAATTTGATGAGTTTCTTTGCCGGTGAAGTACGTTTTCTTCAGGTAATTCCGATACTGCCACCAAGCATTCTTGAAGAGAGCAGAGGTATTAGCACAGGTTACCTCATCCTGAGTTTCCAAATCGGTCCTTCTCTATAGAGAAAAATGGGAAAATTTGCTATATTATAACCATCATGGAGGTAGGATGTATGGGACGAAGCAAAGTAATTGCCATGAATAACATTACTTACACATAACTCCTGGACAAACACCTGCAACTGGCATTTTCCTTCATCTTCAGTATAATATTTCCAAGACGGGAAGATATGCACATACGATTTAACAACATCAAATGTGATAGATGCTAAACTACGACTGGCTGGTTGTGCTTCCTCCACAGGAATAGGCGTACTAACTGGTGGAGTTGGGGTTCGCCATGATAGTACTGGCCCTTTGGGCACTGGAGCTGCCTTACTAACTGCTCTTGTTTGGGAGCTCTGTGGTGGAGATGGTGTTGTGTCAACAGGAACTGGGTTATTATCGGCTGGGGTTGGGGTTAGATTGGGTGAAGCTGGTTCTCTGTCCACCGTAGTAGGGGTACAAGCTGGTTCTTGTGCATGTAGAACCGGGGTGCTATCTCCAGCAAGAGGTAGCACTGTTTTATTTTAACACCGTGTTTTTATTCCGCTAGATACTGGCATCACCGGCTCCAATTCAAATGGCTGATAAATAGGAAACATAGTTGAATGTACAGACATTGTATCAGAAACAGATGCAATAGATAGTGTGGAAAAAAGAGGGCGTGAAATAGTTGACATGTATATTGTTTAACTAAAACAGATAGCATGACATAATTTCACATATATGATGTCTATCTAAACTGGATAGCATAGTAACATAATTCAAAGATATGATGAATAACTAAACATGATCGCATGACATAATTCACCTACATGTTATCTAAGTAATCAGGATCACATCATTTAATTCACATATGTGATTTATATGCTAAACAGAGGGCATTCAATATGATGTCTGAACTAAGAACATGGTGTTGAATATTATGTATATGATGTCTAAACTATGCAATGCAAGACACCGTATGCATGATATGAGCAGTATAACCGTGCCAAGTTAGAGCATACACCTCAATAGGAGAATAGGACAGGTCAACTGTCTCTGAATCCATCTCTGAGGAGCTATCGGGACCCAACAAGAGATCTGCTTCGACAAGTAGCACTGTCTGCTCTGAAGGCCTTGTTTTCACTATAGATTTTTCCATCTTCCACCCAAATGGCTGATTCATAGGAAGAGTAGTTTAATGTACAAACATTGTCGACAAATGGAAATGTAATGAAGAAAAGGATGTGCAAGATATCATTCAAATATATGATGCCTGGTTAAACAAGATGGCATTGCACATTTCACATATATTATGGCTGGCTAAAAGACATGAGACTGCATAATTCCCATATATGATATAGAAACTAAACATGTGGCATTACAGAACATGTCTAAACTAAGCAGATGAGATATATGATGTCAAAAGTAGGCACTACAAGGCAACATATGCATGATATGACTAACATCATCATGCCAAGGTAGAGCAAACACCTTGGGGGGTAAATAGGAGTGGTCAGCGGCGTCTGAATCCGCCTCAGAACAGATATCTTCCTCTGGATTACAATCTGGAGAGGGGTGGGGAGGGTTTGCCATTGAAGCCACCACGGAGCGATGTCTGCATGACATTGTATTGCCGCGCAAAACTCTTTTCTTTTTCTCTACATGTTCAGCATGACTATGTACAATATCTGACATGCATACGAAAAAATATGGTGAGATTATGTAAGGAGAGCATGCAGAAATTTAGGGTGATGGTAACAACCAGTGGATGGATCCAAAAATAATGATAGTAGGATGATGATTGCTTTAAATTAATAAAAAGATAGATGATGATTGCTTTACTATTTGTTTCGCACCCAAGATGAACAACATAGGCATATCCTAGGTGAACCAGATATTAGACAGACATACTATTCACTGCTGCCTCGATATGTGCCCCACAACTAATTTAGAACTCAAGTTTGAACATTAATTTGGACCTGAGTTGGGAGTCCAAGAGCTGAACAGGACGATAAAGTAGCAGGTAAGTTTAAGCAATGCATAACATAAGCAGAAACAAAAGAGTGCGACCTCTCTTGTGGACTCGTGTACTCCTCAGGTTCATCTGCTGAGTCGATGATGGTGATGCCGTTGGGGTGGGTGCCGGCGGCAGGGAAGGAGATCTGAGGCAGCAAAAGACGGTCAGGAGTCGTGATGTCTGGTTTGGTGGATGCTTCTGTCGATAGAGCAGCTCACGTGAGGTGGACGACATCGCGGCAGGAGCAGGAAAAACCACACAAAGTTCCCTTTGACACGTACCTGTAACTGAAGTAATTCTGTAATGGCTCATTTGGCTTGCATGATTCTTAAAACGCAGGGATAGGAAAAACACCGGAATAGGATAGGAAAATGCACATGGTAAATAGAGCATTTGTAAACACAGGATTTCTGTCAACTTGTATGTTTGGTTTACAGGAATTGGAAGAGCAGAGGAATGAAAATAAACATGGCCAAAATAAATAGAAACCATATGAAAGCGTGTACAGTTAGAATGTTATTCTGGCACTAATGCACTTGGTCTTGTTTTCATGCATAGGATTTTGAAAAGTAGGTCCAGGTGGATGTTTTGCTTCATTCCTTTCAACAAAATGCATGAATAATTGAATAGTAGAGTGCCATTGGAAAATTCCCTATTGCTATGTTTTTTCGTTGAACCAAAATAGCCCTAATGGATCGACGTGAATGTATAGTAATAAGTGATGCATCAAGTGTACAACCTCTTTGTCGTAGCTGTGTCAACCTCAGCATCATTGGGTTGGTCGCTGAAGCAGTTGAGGCAGAGGTGGCTGTCGGAGGTGTGGAGGAAGATCTGAGGAATCTGTAGACGGCGTCCAGGGCACTGCTCTGTTGTGATGGATCGTTCTGTCGTTGGAGCAGCTCCGGTGAGACGTAAGATATCAAGGTTGAAGCAGCCCAAGACAGACATCGTCAATCTCTAGTGGGATTCTAATAGCATCTCCAATAGATGACGTAAAATGGATGTAAAATTAACATCACCAAAACCACCTGACTACAACAAATGAGGTAAAAACTGTTGACTCTGAACTTAACTGCCGAAACTGAAATTTATTGTGAATCTGAATGCTACTGTCGAAACTCAATACAATGGTAGCAGAGAGGCACTTAACATGTAGTTTAGGGAGGGCCTGCAGCTCATCTTCAACCTGCACCCCCTGAGCTTCCAGCCACCACCGGTCGAACCGCTGGCCCTAGCGACGCCTCGCCGCCCCGAAACAACTCGCCACCGCCGCCGCGGCCAGCCCTCTAGGCCCCCAGCACCCCCACCCTGAACCCTAAGATAGATAGTGGGGTACCTCTCCAGCGAGCCCCCATCCCCGCTGCGGGTGGTTCTTCCTTAACCCCAGCGAGCCCCCCCCCAACCCTTGAAAATCGACTGACCCAAAAGTCGATTCAATCGGCTGAAGTGTGTCTTAATCGGAGCAGAGCAGCAGCACGAGCGAGGAGGAGAGGAGCAGCTGGGCGAGCGAGCGATCGAGTGAGAGCCGGAGCAGCAGCAGCAGCGCGAGCGAGCGAGCGAGAGCTGGAGCAGCAGCAGCAGATCCGGCTGGTATGGACGCCGCCGCCGAAGGGGCCTCGCACTGGGGGAGAGCCGCCATGAAGATGTCGCCCGCGGCGTCGGCTTCAAGGTAGCCGCTCCATGGGGGTGCAGGATGGAGCACCGTCGGCGCCAGGAGGTCGAGTTAAGTAGAAGGTGCAATGCGCTGAGTGTACAACCTCTTTGGTGGCACCGAGTAGGCCTCGGCTTCGTCTGAGGAGTTGGTGAGGATGCTGTGGTTCCGGTGGAGCAGGTTAAGGCAGCGCTATGGGGACGGAGCAGCCGCGATAGACGAGGCGATCGTCGGAGCAGCTCCTTGGAGGTGGAGGACTGGGTGACTGAACCGGCTGGATGGCGAGATGGACGATGGATCTTCATCCGGGGAGGTGGACGAGGGACGTCAAGCTGTTGCGATGGGCGACGTCGTCGGGGAAAAGGCTCCGGCTGGGCAGCGGTGACATGGCGGACGGAGGAGGGTGGGCTTTCACGGCTGGAGCGGAGAGGTTATGGCGGCCTGGAATTTCGAATGGCGAAAAGGGGGTGATGGGAGGGGGTGAAGCATGACTTAGGGACACGCTTGTCCAAAATGTAGGGTGTGTTACAAAAGTACCCCCCACAGATTTGAACTAGCAGCCCTTTCGGCTCAGTGTTAGAAGGGGGATTTCGCGCGTCGGGATTTGGCAGCTGGAGGGAGTTTTCACGCGCGTGGTAATTTTGGGACAGCAAGGTGTGGGTTGTGAAGGCGCCAGTTTTGGGAGCACGATATCTGAATTTTCGGGATATAACAAGATGCGGGTTGAATTTTAGGGACAAGCCTAACATGTAGTATTATTGTACTTGTACGTACCAAATAAATTCGCACTTCCCACAACCAAAAAGAAAACGAAAAAAATAAAACTATTCACACCACACAAAGAGAGAGTCTTTCCCCGTTTTACTATCTATTCAAAGCTACTCCCTCCTTCCATCTATATAGGGCCTAATGTGTTTTTCGATGCTAACTTTGACCAAATATTAGAGCAATGATATATGACATGCAACTTACACAAAGCACACCGTTAACTTCGTCTGTGAAAGGTTCTTTCAATGATATTATTTTCACATTGTGCATGTCATGTACTATTAATCTTGTCAATAGTCAAAGGCGGTCTTAAAAATCTCATTACGCCCTATATAGATGGAAGGAGGGAGTATGAATCCATGTTATGTCCGATTAAGTTTTTTCGCTTGCTGTATAATGCAGGTAACCTACTCATACCAACATTTTAGTGCATTCCAAATGTCTATACTACCCCTGCAATTCGAACTAAATTTGAATTTGTTTCTCTATTTCAATAAGAATCTACAATCATGATTGTTGCCAACTTCAACCATCATTCGTGTATTACCTTAATAACACACCACATGATTACTATAGAGATAGATATGAACAATGTGTACTACATGAACTCGAATTCTATTTTTTGAATACACTTGATGTTGATTCCAAATAATAGTACATTTGATGTACTAACTATATATTCATAATCTAAACCATGTTCCATACGTACACCGTGTTTATCACACGAAGTATAGTGCCCCGCCCCCTACAATATGACAACTATTTAGACCTGAGCTGCAAAACCACACATTAGCCCCAATTATAATCAATGTTCTACATTATGATATCTTCTTCAAGTATCCGTATCAACCTTTTTATAATGAATTATGATCTTTGTTCGTCTTTCACACCTTCACGATCCTCTCCTATTTGTAGCTAGCTAGCGTTAACTTTCTATCGTGCATGCACACGCCCGCCCCTCTCACACACCCTTAGCGTCCCCTCCATCACGCACGTTCATTATTTCTCTTTAGGTCGTCCACTAGCGGTGTGTGTAGGCCCCCGGCTCCTTCTTTCTAGAACACACCGGTCGATATACCTCTCTAGACAAGTGTGCCTACAACAAAGACATATATACTTCCCCTCTTCTCTTCTCACCGTCCATGCCCCCATATGTCCAATACGATTCCACGCAGGTGCACACTCCCGCCCCTCTTTTCATTAATCACATGCTCGCACACTCCTCCCCCCTCGACATGGTAGGCCTCTCGCACCACCTCCTAGCCACACCCTCTCCCCCTGTCTGCCTCTTTGGACCTTATTTGCTTCTAACACATGCAGGCGTGTATATGAACTAATCTCCCTACATATAGCTAGGTCGACTATAATTCATTTTCACCAAGCACCGATACACTTACCTCGCTAGTTATGTATCTCCTTTTCTCGGACACATGACGGTTGATCTTCCTATGTAGTTACACATGCTTACCACAACCATATCTTCTCCCCTCATCATCCTTGAATACCTCCCGACCCATCTCTCACACGCACGTGCATAGATAGACAGACATCCCCCGCCCTCTCTTATTGATATTGCACTCATACCCTTCGTTTGTCTAGCAGGCCTCTCCCACCATTTGTGAGACGCCACTCCACCACCAACCCTCCGATGCTCTACCTTTGTCTTTTTCCCAACCTTATTCCTCTGCTACACATATCCATGGATGTCGATCGATCTCCCTCAATACATAGCTAGGTCTCTCTCCTTCCCCACAAATATACTAGTCAACCGGTCTCTACCCCCTCCCCCCCCCCCACACACACCGATAG
>NC_041391.1:623786608-623804496 GCF_002162155.2 Triticum dicoccoides
CATGCCACGGAGAAGAACTGCACTTCTGCCCTCTCAAATTCCAGTAGGCTAGCCGCCCTGTATCTTTGACGTGGGCAAACACAAATTCGATGGCACTCTTTATCGATCGTGTAGCCACACACTTCATCCCTGTTTTCAATTCTATCGATATCTCACGTCCATGACTCCGTTTCACACACAATGTATATGTTACGTTTTTCT
The DNA here is from genome assembly GCF_002162155.2 of Triticum dicoccoides. Taxonomy (NCBI): domain Eukaryota; kingdom Viridiplantae; phylum Streptophyta; class Magnoliopsida; order Poales; family Poaceae; genus Triticum; species Triticum dicoccoides. Next base: position 623,786,810 of record NC_041391.1, read on the forward strand.
GATTGAGATATCATCAACACATTGCCTCTGTTTCGCACAAACCATCTCTCTCACACCCACCCACGTATGTACCTACACCTAAAGAAGAAGTGCACGCAGGACGCACGTACTCACGTCTCGTTCCTGGCCACACCCGCGCGGGTACACGGTGGAGTTCGTTTCTGTACGAAAAGGAAGCCCACGTGATCATTTCACGCGTGTAGCGGTTGAGTACTCAAAGGAGGGTCGGGTACCACGCCTAGAATATAAAACGATTGTCGTGGGGAAAATGGAAAAATGGGTTTGTCTCTCGTGAGTCTCATCACACAATCTCACACATGGCCACTGTGACCTCTCTTTCTCAGTGTTGGTCAGTGATCCAGCCGCATCCCGTCTGCCGGCGGAAAGGGAGGATGTGCATCTTCTCTCTGTTCGACGGCGTTGAGGCAGCTCGTGCCGATCTGCGGTACCCGCCGTTCTCTCTGACCAAGCTCCGGCGCGGTAGGGCCTTTGCCACTTGCTCGCTGCCGCAGTATCGACAGATCCCGGCTGCCGGCGCCGTCCTAGTAACATCCCGACGACCCTTAGGTACAGCTTCCTCCTGCCTTGCTCCACTGCCCATCTTCCCACATTGCTGCATGTGGATCTTCTTTAGTTGTTTGCTGAAACTGTATCTCGGCCGGCGTACTTTCCATCTTGCAATCTCGTCCTCAAACCATTTTTGATAAACCACCATGTGCTATCTTTCCCTTTTTACATGGAACATGCTTCTTTTTTGTCGGCGTATGTGTCTTCAACTCGTGTTATTGGGCAGTAATTGTTTCCTTTCGACCTCCTTTTGCAAACAGGGCTATCCATTTTCACCTCGTTGCTATTGCGACCTTTTGGTGAACTGCACAAATCACTTTTCTGAAGAGTGTTTTGTGCAGTTCCGCCAAAATGTCACACGGGCAACGTTTTTACATTTCTGTGGGACTGCGGAAAGGGATATTGGTTTTGCTATCCTCCTCATCCAACTCCGTGCCTAATCTTCTCCAACAAGAAGTTAGTCCTAAAGAGAGATCGTTGAGGTGATCGGCTTCTATTTATGTGTGTTATGTTTCATCATCTAGTTCCACTATTATTGTAATCACACTGATTGGATATCTTTGCAAACAAGGATGGTCCGCCCAATTTTAGTGGAGCTGCACAAAATGATCGGATTGTGGTGTCCTTCCTACACCTCTTTTTTGGCTACATAGCTGGGTGAAACTAGCTGCCAAGCAATGAACACTGTGCCAAGTAAATGGAGCCATGCCTACGAAGAACATCGATCAATTATATTTTTTTCTTTATTTGTACACCTTCTCACAACTTTGTCTTCAGTTGTGATGTGAATATTGGCGCTGATCTGTGAACCATTGAGATGCATTAGCCATGGTAGTTTCATTTGTATTTGATGGAATGTTGTACCGATATAATCTCGAGGCAAGACACATGAATCCTAAGTTGAAACCTTTTTTTTCCTGCGGGAACCAGAGTTGAAACCTTCATAGCATCACAGTACAATTTCATGAAAATTATGCGTACATATAAACAAATCCTGAACGATTGATAGCAATCCTAGAAACAATTCAACGTTGTTTCGCGGACATGTTGGACATCCTTCATCCGGCTCCACCTGCCATGCAGCAATATTGAGTGCACAACACAACTTCACAGAAAGATTCACCCCCAGTCGTTGCGCCAAAGTAGTAATGACTAGTGAGCAGTCAAATCACAGAGCCCACCTTCGCCACAGTAAGTTGCTCGAACGAAGCAACCATCATTTCTCTGTTCCTTGAATCCGCTGGTGCTCCCATATTCCCACAGTAATAAGTTGCTCGGGTGAATCAACCATCACTATATCCTCTCACGTGTGATGACCACAGGAGCTATCCATTCAGATTGCATGTTAAAAAAATAAAGGTCGATAACTAATGCGGCACCTCGGGCCAACACGGCCAGATCGCATTTTGCACGAGAAATTACACACCATGTTTCGTTGACATGTGGTCCCGTTCCAACATATCAATGAGACGACAGCGAGTAGTAGGAGTATTTCCGAACCGACGTGTAGGCCGGGGCGCCCCTTCGTGAACCGTCGCAAACTGGCAACCATCCACCAACTCTTTGCCTTTCCCTCTCAATTTTGAACTGCTGTCGCACGCTCTTCCTCTCCCTCCTCCATTTTCCTTCAGCCTTTCACCCTTTCTTCTGCCATTGTTTGATCGTCTTCTCCATGGAGGGAACAGGACGGAAACGACCCCATTATTCTTGCCCTGATCTGAAAGATGACGTGGTGGAGGAACTCATTGATCGGTGCAACGTCATCTCCTCGGCTAGTATGGCAGGTTCGTTCGAGCCCATTCTTGACTCAACTAATAACATCATTACAAGGAACCCAATAGTCATGGAGCGGTTTGATCTCCCCTATCTTCTTTGCCGTGACCCTGATGACTGGCGCCGTCAGGACGGAGGCCTCGCCCTGTCCAAGTTGATGCCACTTGATAATGATACGTATGATGTTAAGATACCATCGCTTGAGGGCAAGGCTTGGGCACGCACAAATGGAGATTGGGTTGTTTACATTGGGTCCAACTGCGAGTGGGAACTTGTGAATGTGTACACTCGTGACCGGGTTCCACTTCCAAAAATCTCAGCAGACTGCCCATAGGTTGAGCACACCGGTATTGTACGCACATTCAAATACAATCATGGTGACTGTCTTCTACGGAAGATAGCTATTTCTCGAGTTCCCAACCGCTCTTGGAATTACAACAACTATGAAGTTGTTGCTATCTTCGACAAGCTTGTTGCCGTCCTTGCTGGTTTGACTCGATGGATATTGCTCAAAAATTAGTTTCTGTACACGAATGAGTACTGTGATGCAATTGAATACGAGGGCCTTGTGTTTGCTGCCACCACTCGTGGCACTGTTTTTGCATGGAATCGTTGTTTCGGTACGTTTGTCTTCCACCGTAATTATAATTGTTTCATCCACATGCATGCGGGTTAGCAAGTTTCCCTTTACTAATTAACCTTCTTCTTGTGTTTCCAAGTTCCTGCGAACATTCCACCACCTATACTTGAAGATTTTTATAACCAAGGGGGAGATGACGATGGTGATGATCAAGAGCATGAGGACGAGCAGCGCCCATATACTATTTGGCACCTGGCAACTAATTCCGATGGATCACCTCTTCTCGTGTGTATACATCCCACTGAAGCAGGTGTAGTCTCCCATGGTCGCACTCTTCGGACCTATTCCAACACCCGCTGCATGGTATTCGGGATGGATACTAGTGTGCTAGTGCCAACTCCTTCTCCCTGGTACAGAATTGATAGTCTTGGAGAAAACTCGCTCTTCCTTGGACAAAACTATCCAATGATGGTGAAAGGCGATCCAACTGCTGTTGACACAACGTTACTACCATTTATGAGAAGCAACTGTGTCTATACCTCGGACATTTGGTTGGTTCCCTACCCTGGTACTGATATAGAGGCCGCTTCAGCCTGGATGACCAGTCCTGCGTTGCTCTCCAGATCGACAATGGATGGCCCGTCCCAGAGAATCACTTGTGGTTCAAAGCAAGCATTTCCAACGCCGAGGAATGGTTGTGTTGAAGTTCATTTCATTGCTTGTTATTTGTTGTGTGGTGAAAACTTTAGTATTTATAATGTATCCTCATTGTCGATGTTGGTTTATGACCTGCTATATGTAATAAAATGATATGCCGGTGATAAACTTAATTGTACGTGCATTGCAACAGGTTATCGGATGAGGCCAATCAACAATAGTAGTTCACTATTTGTACTAGCTTCACATGCTTCGCGCGTTGTGCGGGTGTTTTTACTGTAGCCATATTGTACTACGTAACCAGCACCTCGAATCCTCGATACTAGTAGTACTATATAGTAAGTAGTAGGAGTAGTAGGGTGGCATGGGCCAGAACAAGCATTCACGTACAGGAGTACGGCATACGCCACCAACACGACTTCCATCTGACACCATATTTCTTGGAGTCCGTGCTAGACCAATCTCTTCAACCTCATCGTTTCTCTAACTCAGCCATCGCGCGGCGGGCGAGGTGGGGGTTTGCCGATAGTCGGTTTCCTTAACTGTGGTCCCACTTCTAAGGCCAACTCCAACGCACGACCCCAAACGGACCTCCGTTTTGCACAAACTCCAATGATAATTTTGACTAGAAAAGCAAGACCAAAGAAAACAAGAACCATAAGAATACATTTTACTACTCCTGTAAGTTCGATTAGTGCCTTCTCGATGCATTCATTGTTGAGCTGCGGAGGCTCGATCTTGCGTGCTTCTTTCTTCTTCGAGTGTAAAGAAGTAGATGTTGCTTCCTCGCATCTAGTCTCATGTCTAGCCTCTATTCTAGTACTCCCTCCGGTCCGTTTTTCTCTGCGTCTAAGCAGCAACACGTATACCAAGTAGGAGTATCAACGAGTGCACTAATCTCATAGCCTCTGTGCTAGCTAAAAGTGATAGAACATCTACTAAATTGTGCTCTATCAATATATGGATGTACTCTTCTTCCCAATACAAAAACTTGCATCCATTCTACTCCCTCTGTTGCACAATACATGCCTTCTATTTGTCAAAATATATATGTATCTAGACATGTTTTAGTATATAGGTACATCCATTTTTCGACAAATGGAAGTCAAGTATTTTGGAACGGAGGGAGTACACAATAAAAATTTTAAGTTAGCACAACTAGTCTAATCCGAGAGCACAACCAAAGATTTGGTTGGGTTCTTCCTCCTTTTGTCGACATGTGGGACATCCAGCATCCAGGTCGTGTCATGAAAGAAAATAGAGTGGTAGTTGAAGCCATGAGATGTGCATCTTGGGTTAAACTGTAAATAGAATCTTACTACTCTTGAGTAACTCCAAAAGCGGCCACCGAAGATCTTTCTTGGATTCATTTTTCATCACCAGCACGTCGAGGTGAAAGATGTGCATGTTCAGTGGGTCCTCTTGCGTTTTCACTGACATGTGGGGCCGCATGTGAGCAAACAGACGATGGGCTCCGCGCGTCCGCAGGCTGGCTGAGAAGAGAGATAGAGGAGGGCTGAGCATGGACTGTAGGAAATTTGTTCTACGTAACCAGCACCTTGATATTCACATGTGGTTGTTTCTAGAATAAAAAAGGAGGTACCTCTACTTATGTTACTCCCACTACGCCTAGCCTAAGGTTAGTAGGTGACCTTGCGCTTGGCTCTTCGCCTCTTCCGGAAGTCGATGTTTCTACAATAGCGCTTCTGGCAATCTGACACCAAATGAACTGTTGCACATCCACCGCTTGTAAGCAAAAGTTTCTCCTCGTGCTGCGAGCCACTGCGCACGCGTTGGCGAGGGAGAAGGCGTAATCAAGCTTCTCGTCGTTCTGCGAGTTGACAGGACACATCAAAGTTATTTACTAGTAGTATGTACTCTCTCCAAAAAAGGGCTGACCATGTCATTGCTACCATCCCGTGCTCCGTCGTTGAGTACATGCACTATTCACGTGCCATTCACGTGCCATCGAGGAGAAAAAATATTGAATAGGTGCCATCGAAGTGCACGACTCACTTACGGAAAAGGGTTTCCCCCTGCTTTTCCCCCTACACGACTCACTTACGCACTGCTTATCTGATTATCTCCATTTTCTTGCATGACACGTGCACCTTGATGCTAGATGTCTCGTGTGTAGGGAAAAGGATGAACAAAGCTCACGTAAAAGAAAAGAGTTGAAGAGCATAGATTCCCGACGACCGAGGAGGAGCAAGGAATCTCGCGGTGGAGCATCTGCAAGGAACCTTGCACGTTTTCCCCTGTTTTTTGCCGCCTGCCCACCTATAAACAACTAAAAGAACATGAACTTTTTTCTAAGTTGAAGATGTTTTATACTCCCTCCGTTCCCAAATATAAGTCTTTTTAGATATTTCAATAAGGGACTACATACGAAACAAAATGAATGCATCTACACTCTAAAATATGTACACAAGCCAACTCACTAACTCCATCCGATCCAACTCATGCACATACGCGCACAACATGGAGCACACAATGCACGTACACAAGACGTGCATGCATACACTCTCGGCCACAGAATGCACATGAATAACACATGCATGCGTACACACTCGGCTGCATGGAGGCGTGCGCCATCCGCGGTGAAGTCTGGTTCGTCGTGCTACGGCGAAGCTCGCATGCAACAGCGAATACGCATCTCTTGCAGCACCTCTTTGTTGTCGTTGCTCAACTACTAGTCGGAGACGAAGACGACCGCAGCCTCGGCCTTAGAGCTAGCACCGATGGAAAAACACGCACGCTGCACGCACACGAGCACATATGGAGTGCCCACGACGTGGTGGTGGTGCGTCCCCAGTCGCCTCTACTCCTTCTGCGCACGTTGTCTATCAAGGAGGTTGCATGCTAATGATGATGTGGGTGAGATCTTATAGGAATCAGTTGATGACGAGGAAAATTATGAGACACAAGGTGACATATGCCATCAAGGTCCACGGTCAAGGGGGTGCTAGCAAGTGCTTATATGTGCTTAGAGCAAGTACAATAGAGCTGAGTCAGCGGTCTATAAGGCTGGCCATAGTGGGGGTAACATAAGTAGTATCATGCACTTGGGACTCGCAAACATGCTTATGTGGCAGACAATTAAAGAAGAGAGAGATGGTCCTAGTAATATAGATAGATACCGTAACATAATAAATGTGATGCTACTATGTGTCATGCATGGCAACAAATTAGACCACTTATGATACTAATCTATAATACTATGCACTATAGAGGTAGTAACATAGACTAGTAACATATGCATGTTACTAGTCTAAGTTACTCCCCACTATGACCAGCCTAAGGAATAAACAGTAGTATATTTCTGCTTATTAGTTGGAGGAAAGAGAAGAGGAGAGAGAAGGTAAGAGGGCTCTTCGTGAAGAGCCAGCTCTAGCATATGCTCCTAGGCACTTTGTACATGTTAACTATAAGATGGGCTGTAGGCTTATAGCCAGCAGCTGGCTATATTATTAATGCTCTTTAGATGAGGTTCTAAGTGCATTAAATGGCTTAGTAACTCAAGTGTTCAATGCATAGGTGCTTAGTTTATTGGTGCCACATCATATTTTATGCCTACATGGCAGGCTTAGCAGGTATACATGGTGGATCACTGGGAGAGGCCAAGGCTTGTCATAGTGGGGAGTAACTTGTACTATAACATATTACTATGTTACTCTAAACATCTCTATAAACCGAAAAGGAGGGAGTAGTAACATACACTAGTGTCATATGCAGTGTATGGGAGCACATGATATTTCCCCGTCCGGACCGATCCCAAGTTGTCTTCTCACCTTCTTGGCCCAACAAAAACCCCTCCCCCCTCCCGCGCGCGCTTCCCGCCCGGCGCCAGCTGAGCCCGCCACTCCACAATGATGGCAAGTCAGGGCGACGCGGCCTCTCACTGCTTCCACCATTGAAGCGGTGCGCCGACCGAGGACACCGCCCGCTGCAAGCCCGGCATTTCAGACTACACAGTGGATTGTAACTTTTAGAGCAAGTACTATTATTAGATGATAAGCAGGCTATAAGGATTTAAATATAGTATCTATGATTAGTTGAAGGAGAGAGAAGAGAAGCGGATTGTAAACGTGTAGCCGGTTGTACTCCAACATACTCTACTTTTTGAGACAAAAGGTGGGGCAATTATTAATGATATTGTATTTATACTAAAGGGACTAACGGATGCCTTAATTACTCAGTTTTTTTTGAGACAAACCTTGGTGGGGCTATTATTGACTTTTTTGAGCTATTATTGACTTGGACGTGGGGTTTGGGGGCCAAAGGCCCACTATTATACTCCAACCTGACATGCTCTACCCTAGCCGCTGCTGTATCGTATGGTTTCGCACCATTCCAGATCTTTGCGCCGCCATGCAATTCTTCTCCAGCCCTCCTTCCGGCGTGCACCGCGAGAAGGGACAACAGTCCTCCGAACCCCGCCTTTCGTGATCCTGTACGGGAGAGGGGCGATCAGGTTTTTGGGGAGCACACTCCTGTGACTGCTGCCAGCGACGACTTCGTCAACGATAGCCTTCTTCCCTGACCTCGGTAACCTCTTCATCAACAACATGAGTGACAACATCAACCACATCGGTTCTGCTCCCGCTATATTGTATGTGATTCTGTCCTCCTGGTTTAGTCTGCATCATTACTTTGATGTTTGCAATTGTCGTCATGATCTATTTACTCCTGATTTGGATTAAATCTCATACTAAATTGCTCATATATTCAACAATCCAATCCAAAAACCTCATCACATGTAATTTACTCCGAGTGGTTTTGCTGCGCTTTTGAAGCCGCCTACTTGCAAGGTGGTGCAATATAAAAGGTGGCGCACAATAGCAGTATATTGGTTTCAGATCCTGTACTGCTATGACGCCACTAAGGGTAAGCCTGAGGGCGATCTTAAGCCTACACAGCAGGAAGCTTTTTAGAACATGGATACCCTCTTCAATGCCGCCCTGCTGAGTGTTCTTGACGATTCCATTGTGGATTCATATATGTTGTTTGACAGCGGCAAAGACATGTGGGTTGCGCTCGAGGCCACATTTGGGCCCTCGGGCGCTGGTGATGACCCACAAGTATAGGGGATCTATCGTAGTCCTTTCGATAAGTAAGAGTGTCGAACCCAACGAGGAGCAGAAGGAAATGATAAGCGGTTTTCAGTAAGGTTTTCTCTGCAAGCACTGAAATAGTAGGTGATAGATAGTTTTTGTGATAAGATAAATAGTAACGAGCAAAAGTAAATAAAGTAAATAAGGTGCAGCAAGGTGGCCCAATCCTTTATGTAGCAAACGATAAGCCTGGACAAATTCTAATAATAATGAAGGAGCTCCCGAGGACACATTGGGAATTATCGTCAAGCTAGTTTCATCATGTTCATATGCTTCGCATTCGGTACTTTGATAATTCGATATGTGGGTAGACCGACAATTGGGTACTGCCCTAACTTGGACAAGCATCCCTCTTATGATTAACCCCTGTTGCAAGACTCCGCAACTACAAAAAGGAGTATTAAGATAAACCTAACCACAACATTAAATATATGGGTCCATATGAACCCCTAACGAAGCAACTCATAGACTAGGGTTTAAGCTTCTGTCACTCTGGCAACCCATCATCTACTTATTGCTTCCCTATGCCTTCCTCTAGGCCCAAATAATGGTGAAGTGTCATGTAGTCAACTTTCACATAACACCACTAGAGGAGAGACAACATACATCTCATCAAAATATCGAACGAATACCAAATTCACATAACTACTAATAGCAAGACTTCACCCATGTCCTCAGGAACTAAAGTAACTACTCACAAAGCATAAGCATGTTCATAATCAGAGGTGTAATAATATGCATTAAGGATCTGAACATATAATCTTCCACCAAGTAAACCAATAAGTATCAACTACAAGGAGTAATCAACACTACTAGCAACCCAGAGGTACCAATTTGTGGTTTTGGATACAAGAGATGAACTAGGGTTTGAGAGGAGAGGGTGCTGGTGAAGATGTTGATGGAGATTGACCCCCTCCCGACGAGAGGATCATTGGTGATGATTCCCCCCTCCCGGAGGGAGGTGCCCCCGGCAGAACAGCTCCGCGAGAGCCCTAGATTGATTCCGCCAAGGTTCCGCCTCGTGGCGGTGGAGTTTCGTCTCGTAAGCTTGCCCAAGAATTTTTCCAGGACAAAACCCTTCATATAGCATAAGACGGTCGTCGGAGGCCTATTTATTTTGCTCATAATTCCTTATTAAATCCAAAAAGTGGTTTCGTGGAGTTTCAGGACTTTTGGAGTTGTGCAGAATAGGTTTCCAACGTTTGCTCCTTTTTCAGCCAGAATTCCAGCTGCCGGCATTCCCCCTTTTCATGGTAAACCTTGTAAAATAAGAGAGAATAGCCATAAGTATTGAGATATAAAGTGTAATAACAACCCATATTGCAGTAAATATTGATATAAAAGCATGATGCAAAATGGACATATCAACTCCCCCAAGCTTGGACCTCGCTTGTCCTCAAGCAGAAACCGAGATCAAGAAATATGTCCACACGTTTAGAGATAGAGGTGTCGATAAAAATAAAATACGGACATGAGGGCATCATGATCATTCTAATAACAACAGCATATATATAGATTTTGTCATATGATTTCCTATGTTCAAGTAATAAGCAATTCACAATGTCAAGTATGGGTCATAAGCTTCATTGGGAACTAACAAACTATAATCTCAGTCATTGAAGCAATTGCAATTTATTGTAACATCAGAAAGAGTCAATAATAGAGCTTTTCAGCAAGATCACATACTCAACTATCTCGTAGTCCCCCATAATTGTTAACACTCACTCAATACTTGTAGTTATAGAGTTTCAGCCGGACACTAAGAAAGATAGGGGCTTATTATGTTGCCTCCCAACATATTCACCTTTAGGTGATGTCAACAATAATAGCCTATGCCAACTTACATTCAATTTGATATATGTATCATGACCTTTCAAACATGAGGAGCTTGCCAAAGGATAAAATGAAAAAGTGGAAGGGTGAGGATCACCTTGACTCAAGCATAAAGTAAAAACATAAAGTAAAAGATAGGCCCTTCACAGAGGGAAGCACAGGTTGTCATGCGCTTTTAGGGTTGGATACGCAAAGTCTTAATGCAAAAGAACGTCACTTTGTATTGCTCCTTGTATGTGGACCTTTATTACGCACTCTGTCGCTTTTATTACTTCCACAACAAGTTCGTACAAAGCTTATTTTCTCTGCACTAATAAGTCATGCATATTTAGAGAGCAATTTTTATTGCTTGCACCGATGACAACTTACTTGAAGGATCTTACTCAATCCATAGGTAGGTATGGTGGAATCTCATGGAAAAACTCGGTTTAAGGAAGTTTGAAAGCACAAGTAGTATCTCTACTTGGTGCAAGGAGTTTTGGCTAGCATGAGGGGGAAAGGCAAGCTCAACATGTTCAGAAGGTCAATAACAATATACTTTAACTGAGATGTCGGGAAACATAAACCATTACGTTGTCTTCCTTGTCCAACATCAATTATTTTAGCATGTCATACTTAATGAGTGCTTCACAATCATAAAAGATGTCCAAGATAATATATCTATATGTGAATCCCTCTTTCGTTATCACTTCCTATTAATTGCAACGATGACCAAGGCTACGTTCATCAACTCTCAACAATTTTTATGCCTCATACTTTCTATGTGTGAAGTTATCACTATCCATAAGATCAATATGAACTCTTTTGTTCTTTCTACTTTCTTAAGATCATAGAAACATAGAAAAGCCCTTGACTCAACACTAATCTTTATTATAGATAGCACACGGACTTGCTTAAAAAAAGAGATCACAACGAAAACTAAAAACTGCTTGATATCAAAACTTCGAACTAATAGATCAAGATACTACTAAAAGGATCGAACTAAATAAAGCGGTAAAGATAGGCGTGTGATGGTGATACGATACCGGGGCACCTCCCCCAAGCTTGGCAGTTGCCAAGGGGGGTGCCCATACCCATGTGATTATTTCTTCTGAGGTGTCGGAGTGGGAATTGTTGCATTTTTCCTCTCTAGCTTATGTCTGAGGCTAAAGTTTTCCTCCCTCAGATCTTCATTCTCGACCTCCAGTTTCATTATCTTTTTGCATAGTGCTGCCTTGTTGTCCTGCAAAAAACATGGTGGGATAGATTGGACCTTAGCGAGGCTTGACTTCTTGAACTCCACATCCATATCACCAGGTTGAGGAAGTCGATCATCCTCTTCATCGGAGCTTGTCTCCTCCTATCTCTTTGGATCATAGTCTTCTTCTTCCTCTGTGGTCCAGCCATAATGTTCCACATCTGCATATACTTTTGGATTTGCAATATAATCAGCCTCGTAACTCTCTCCCTCCGAATCTTGGGACGACATCTTGTTCTGAATCTACAACAGGAACAACTCGAAACGAAAACAGAGGATATTTGCGTGATACGGTGGCCAAAACCTTCGGGAGTATACCGACCAAAATACGTAACATACAAGAAAACGGAGTCCGGGAGGCACACGAGGTGCCCACGAGATAGGGGGCGCGCCCTACAGGGGGGCACGCCCTACAGGGGGGCGCGCCCTCCTCTCTCGTGGGAGCCTCGTGTCCCTTTCGGACTACTTCTTTCTTCCTAAAATTCTTAAATAATCCAAAACTGATGAAATTTGCCTTTAGAGTTGTTTTGTAGTCGGTATACTTACCGTACCACGTACCTATGCCTTTTTGGAGTCTGGAACGTTCTGGAAAGTGTCTCTTATGTACTCCTCTGGGGTTATGGTTTCAATAATATTAGTTTCAACATTGATAGGGTTACCTGAAATATAATGCTTGATTCTTTGACCATTAACCACCCTAGGATTTGTGCCTTCGAAGTTGTTAATTTTTATAGCACCGGAACAGTAGACCTCCTCGATAACGTAGGGACCTTCCCATTTTGAGAGAAGTTTTTTGGCAAAAAATCTTAAACAAGAGTTGAATAATAACACATAATCTCCTACATTAAACTCACGCTTTTGTATGCTTTTATCATGCTAGTGTTTGACTTTTTCCTTGAAGAGCTTGGCATTCTCATAAGCTTGGGCTCTCCATTCATCAAGTGAGCTAATGTCAAACAACCTCTTCTCACCAGCAAGTTTGAAGTCATAATTGAGCTCTTTAATAGCCCAATATGCTTTATGTTCAAGTTCAAGAGGTAAATGACATGCTTTTCCATAAACCATCTTATATGGAGACATACCCATATGATTTTTGTATGCAGTTCTATAGGCCCATAATGCATCATCAAGTTTTTTGGACCAATTCTTTCTAGATCTATTCACAGTCTTTTGCAAAATTAATTTGAGCTCTCTATTGCTCAACTCTACTTGACCACTAGACTGAGGGTGATAAGGAGATGCAATTCTATGATTGACATCGCAATAAGCAAGCATCTTACGGAAAGCACCATGAATAAAGTGTGAACCACCATCAATCATAAGATATCTAGGGACTCCAAACCTCGGAAAAATTACTTCTTTAAGCATTTTAATAGAAGTGTTATGATCAGCACTACTAGTTGGAATAGCTTCTACCCACTTAGTAATGTAATCAACAGCAACTAAAATATGTGTATAACCATTGGAAGCAGGAAAAGGTCCCATATAATCAAAGCCCCAAACATCAAACAGTTCAATAACAAGAGAATAATTCATAGGCATTTCTTGACGTCTACTAATGTTACCTATTCTTTGGCATTCATCACAGGATACGACAAACTTACGAGCATCTTTGAAAAGTGTAGGCCAATAAAAACCAGATTGTAGTACCTTGTGTGCAGTTCTATCTCCAGCGTGGTGTCCTCCATAGGATTCAGAGTGACACTTACGTAGGATTTGTTCTTGTTCATGCTCAAGCACACAACGTCTAATAATACCATGTACTCCTTCTTTATAAAGGTGTGGATCATCCCAGAAGTAATGTCTTAAATCATAGAAGAACTTTTTCCTTTGCTGGTATGTGAAACTAGGCGGTATATATTTAGCAACAATGTAATTAGCATAGTCAGCATACCAAGGAGCAGTACGAGAAGCATTGACAACCGTTAATTGTTCATCAGGAAAACTATCATTAATAGGCAATGGGTCATCAACAACATTCTCTAACCTAGACGAGTTGTCTGCAACGGGGTTCTCAGCTCCCTTTCTATCAATAATATGCAAGTCCAATTCTTGGAGCAAGAGAACCCATCTAATGAGTCTAGGCTTAGCATCTTTCTTTTCCATAAGATATTTAATAGCAGCATGATCAGTGTGAATAGTAACTTTGGAATCAACAATATAAGGTCTAAACTTATCACATGCAAACACAACTGCTAAGAATTCTTTTTCAGTGGTAGCATAATTTCTCTGGGCAGTATCAAGAGTCTTACTAGCATAATGGATAACATTCAATTTCTTATCGACTCTTTGCCCTAAGACAACACCTAGAGCATAATCACTAGCATCACATATAATTTCAAAAGTTAAATTCCAATCAGGTGGCTGAACAATAGGTGCTGTGATCAACGCTTTCTTAAGTGTTTCAAATGCGTCTACACAATCATCATCAAAGACAAAAGGAATATCTTTTTGCAATAAATTAGTCAGAGGCCTAGAGATTTTAGAAAAGTCCTTAATGAACCTCCTATAAAAACCGGCATGACCAAGGAAACTTCTTATACCTTTTATGTCCTTGGGACATGGCATCTTTTCAATAGAATCAACTTTGGCTTTATCAACTTCAATACCCCTCTCAGAGATCTTGTGCCCCAATACAATGCCTTCATTAACCATAAAGTGACACTTTTCCCAATTCAGGACGAGACTAGTGTCTTCGCATCTCTGCAAAACTCGATCAAGGTTGCTCAAACAATCATCAAAAGAGGATCCATAGACGGAGAAGTCATCCATTAATACCTCAAAAATATTTTCACAAAAATCAGAAAATATTGCCATCATGCATCTTTGAAAGGTAGAAGGTGCATTACATAAACCAATAGGCATACGTCTACAAGCAAAAGTACCAAAAGGGCGGGTAAAAGTAGTTTTAGATTGATCCCCCCCTGACACAGGTATTTGAGAGAAGCCAGAATAACCATCTAGAAAGCAAAAATGTGTGTGTTTGGATAGCCTTTCTAGCATTTGATCAATAAAAGGTAAAGTGTAATGATCTTTCTTAGTGGCTTTGTTTAACTTACGAAAATCACTTACCATCCTATAGCCTGTAATAATTCTTTGCGGGATCAATTCATCTTTACCATTAGGGACAATGGTAATACCTCCCTTTTTAGGGACACAATGGACAGGGCTTGCCCATTCACTATCAGCAACGGGATAAATAATACTTGCCTCAAGGAGTTTTAGTATCTCCTTTCTTACCACTTCCTTCATTTTTGGGTTTAATCGTCTTTGAGGATCTCTAACAGGTTTGGCATCTTTCTCCACTGAAATTTTGTGTTGACATAATGTGGGACTAATGCCCTTGAGATCATCCAAGGTATATCCAATAGTAGCTCGGTGCTTCTTCAGAGTTTTCAATAATCTTTCTTCTTCTTTCTCTGAAAGGTTAGCCCTAATAATAACATGATATATTTCTTTTTCATCAAGATAAGCATACTTGAGATTATCAAGTAAGGGTTTGAGTTCAAACATGGGATTACCCTTGGGTGGAGGGGGATCCCCAAGAATTTCAACGGGAAGATTCTGTTTTAGCATAGGTTCTTGTTTAAGGAACACTTCATCTATTTCTTCCCTTTCCTTCATAAACATATTGTTTTCATGGTCTAGCAAATATTGTTCTAACAGATCGGTTGGAGGAACAGCAATGGAAGCAAGACCAATTATCTCATCCTTACTAGATGATTCCTTTTCACGAGGTTGTCTACTAAACTTAGCGAAATTAAACTCATGAGACATACCATCTATACCAACAGTGACAATATTCTTTTCACAATCAATCTTACCACTAGCAGTACGCAATAAAGGTCTACCAAAAATAACGGGACAAAAATTATCTTACGGGGAAGCAAGAACAAGAAAATCAGTAGGGTATTTAATCTTTCCACACAAGACTTAAACATCTCTAACAATCCCAATAGGTTTAATGGTGTCCCTATTAGCAGGCTTAATTGTAACATCAATATCTTCTAATTCAAGTGGTGCAATATCGTGCATAATTTCTTTATAAAGATCATAAGGTATCGCATTAGCACTAGCACCCATATCACATAAGCCATGATAACAATGATCTCCTATTTTAACAGAAATAACAGGCGTGCCTATAACAGGTCTACGTGTCTTAGAATCGGGTCTAGCAATATTAGCAGTTTCACCCACGAAAGAAATAACATGCCCATCTAAGTCTTCATCCAAGAGATCTTTAATCATAGCAATACTAGGTTCAACATTAATTTGCTCAGGAGGTGTATAAGTCCTAGTATTACTCTTATGAACAACAGTCGAAGCTTTAACATGATCTTTTATCCTAACAGGAAAAGGAGGTTTTTCAACATAAGTAGTAGGAATAATAGGATCACTATATGTAATAGTCTTTTCTTCGACTGTAATAGGAGCAACTACTTTCACTTCAACAGGCGGATTATATTTAAACCACTTCTCTTTAGGGAGATCAACGTGAGCAGCAAAAGTTTCACAAAAAGTAGCTACTATCTCAGAGTCAAGTCCATACTTAGAGCTAAATCCACGGATAGCATCGGTATCCATAAAAGATTTAACACAATCAAAATTAGGTGTCATACCTGACTCCTTACCATCGTCGGAACCCCAATCTTCAGAGTTGCGTTTAATTCTTTCCAATAAGTCCCATTTGAAATCAATAGTCTTCAGCATATAGGAAGCAGCACAAGAAGTATCGAGCAAGTTGCGATTATCAAGAGAAAGCCGAGCATAAAAATTCTGAATAATCATTTCCCGAGAGAGCTCATGATTGGGGCATGAATATAACATTGACTTAAGCCTCCCCCAAGATTGAGCGATGCTTTCTCCTTTGCGAGGCCAGAAATTATATATGTAATTACGATCACGATGAACAAGATGCATAGGATAGAACTTCTGGTGAAATTCCAGTTTCAATCGCTTGTAATTCCAAGATCTCGTGTCATCACATAGCCTATACCATGTCATTGCATCTCCCTTCAAAGATAAAGGGAACACCTTACTTTTGACAACATCATCGGGAATACCTGCAAGCTTAAATAATCCACAAACTTCATCCACAAAGATAAGGTGTAAGTCGGGATGCAAAGTTCTGTCTCCTGCAAAAGGATTAGCTAGCAGTTTTTCTATCATACCCGAAGGGATCTCAAAGTGAATATTTTCATAAAGTTCAGTAGGTTGAGGAACATCTCTTTGCTCCTCTGCTTGTGGTGAAGATACCCCAAACAAGCCACTCAAAGGGTTAGTTTCCATAGTGACTAGTAACAGAAAATTTCAGCACAATAAATAAATGTTTCCTTACACTACTGGAAACTGGGAGTTTGCCATCAGCCAGCTCTTTGCCATCTGCCAGCTGATGGCAAAGAATGTCTTTGCCATCTGCTTATAAAAAACAGATGGCAAAGAACTGACAGATGGCAAAGAACATGGTTGCCATCAGCCAATTCTTTGCCATCTGCTAGTGGATGGAAAATAATCTTTGCCATCTGCCAGCTGATGGCAAAGAGGTGGGTAGGGTCTAGTGCTGCAACGACCTGTCAACCCACCTCTTTGCCATCTGCCAGCAGATGGCAAAGAATCTTTTCCATCTGTTGGCAGATGGCAAAGAAGTGGGTGGAGCCCAATGGATAACGGCGCTATAACGGCCAGTAGCCCCACCTCTTTGCCATCTGCCAGCGGATGGCAAAGGCCCATATCTTTGCCATCAGCCAGCGGCTGGCAGATGGCAAAGAGGTCAAACTATCTCCCCCCCTCTTTTTCTAAAAAAAATTCCCCACCCCTCTCTCCCAGCCCGTCCCCTCCCCTCTCTCTCTCTCTTCCAGCCCGGCCCCACCCCTCTCTCTCCCCACCTCACCCACCCACCACTTGTCTAAAAAAAATCTGCCCAAAC
>NC_041391.1:623804937-623822099 GCF_002162155.2 Triticum dicoccoides
GCGGCGTGCCCCGCGGCCCGCCCCTCCATCGAG
The DNA here is from genome assembly GCF_002162155.2 of Triticum dicoccoides. Lineage (NCBI taxonomy): Eukaryota > Viridiplantae > Streptophyta > Magnoliopsida > Poales > Poaceae > Triticum > Triticum dicoccoides. The sequence goes on from NC_041391.1 coordinate 623,804,971, forward strand.
CCAGGCCACGGCGCCACCCCCTTCTCGCGGCCCTCCCCGCCACGGCACCATCGAGATTCAGGTATGTTTGACAGCAAAATATTGCATAAACTGTAGTATTGAAAAACTGCAGTCTTTTAGGCTAGTTTGGCAGCAAAGTTTTTCTCAAACTGTGGTAATTGAAAACCACAGTATTACTCTCGGTGGGCAAAGAATACTACAGTTTTCTAAAATCAATGTTTTTCTCAGTTTTACATGTGTTTGGTTGCTGCTGTTTAACCAAAGTTTTGACCAAGTATTTTAGCGTGAATGACTGAGTAATTAGTGGCTGCTAACGGCGGCCGGCTGCATGCAGCTGCCATGCACACGTAATACCATCCTAGGATCAGTCAACTAGATTGAAGTAATACAATCCTAGTGTTGCCATTATATGTCTATTGGTGCATGTACTTCCAGCCGGTCATTAATTCTTCATGTGTGTACATGCGCCATTTATACTGAATCGACTAGCTAGCTAGCATATATAACCTGCTACTTTTGAGTGTTCTCCAAAAAGATCAATCAATCGAATCTGTGCGCTACTCGTCGGAAATACATAGGCAGCCAAGGACTCGAGAAATAGCTTGCTGCGAACGAGTGTTCTCCCTGGTAGTGAGCTTGATTCAGTCATGGCACTACAGAGAGACGGAGACTCGCACGCGACGCCAGCTGAAAGATAGACTAATCAAACTGAATCGGCTATAACCAGGAGATGTAATATGGTTGTTTACCATATCAGAGAAAGAGGGAAAATGGGATGGGATCGCTCTGAATATTCTTATCGCTGACGTAGATGGCAACGTCAAGTGCGATCTCCCAGAAGATTTCTCTCTGTTTTGTTTTAAAAAAAGAGGTTGGGACCTCTTTTCCGAATACTGCAAAAATACCATGGTTTCTAGCATACTGTGGTTTACAAAACTTTGGTTTTTTCTAAAGCCAAACGCAACAAAGTATTCAAAACCATGGTATTTTTCAGAAACCACGGTATTCTCAAAAAACTTAAAGAAAACTTTGTTGCCAAACGCAGCCTAATAGGTTCTAGAAACCATAGTTTTGACATATCAAAGTATTTTGTAGTATTGGGAATACTCTGACAGTGTTTGGCTAGTGCTTGTTTAGGACGTTGTAAATTAGCTAGCTAGTCGTTTCATAGCAGTCACAAGACATGCACGATCTTAGCTGACCAGTGGTTGCAAACTGAAAGGCCATGCTTAAATAGACCCGGCGGCAAGCTATGCATCAGCGGTGCGGCATCGAAGTGCGGGCGTCGCTCTGGCTTGGCTGCGGCTTGACCGACAGCTGCTAATGTGGCGCGCTGAGGCATGGGGTGACGTTCGGGAGGAGCGCATGGACAGGAAGCAAGGCCGGTGTGGCTCAGCACAAGGGCCTACGCAGGCTTAGCCAGCAGTGCGTTCGGAGTTAGCTTTGTAGCCATCAGCTTGCGCGACCATGGCATTAGCAACCTGAGCATGTGGTGTGCCTCGTTCTTTGTCATAATATTTTGAAAAACAGCTCATTAGCGTGCTCAGTTTGGCAGCACAGTTTTTGAAAAACCGAAGTATTCTCAAACCACGGTATTCTTATGAGTGGGCAACAAATACTATGGTTTTCAAAAACAATAGTTTTTCTCAGTTTTGTCAAGTCCACCAAAGCGTTTGGCTGGCATTATTTTGTTGCAGTTCTTACTGATAACTACATGGCCGAACAGCATGTGCTAACTTAGCAACACCTAAAAAGCAATACCACCTGATTTATCAATGTGTGCTAGTGTACAACCAGATTAATCACCTTTTTTAATTAATCACCCGCAGCTACATGGGCATGCCGCCATGCATGAGGTCAGCCTCCTGTGTAAAGTGTGCTCTAAGTGCCAATCTATTTGACAAACTAGCTTTGTTCGAGACATGCAGAAATCAATAGGCAATCAGTGAATTCATTTAAAATATGTCCCGCAAAAAAATTCATTTAAAATATAGGAGTAACGGATAGAGCAGTTGTTAGAGGTGGCGTTTGTATTTTCCGATATGTACCTAGATAATGACGTCAACAGACTGAGTGCTCTCCCCAATGATTTCGCTTGGTTCAGTTTTTTAAAAAGTGGTCGGGACCTCTTTTTAAAATACTGCAGAAAAACTACAGCATGGGAGATACCACAGTATATTAAAGTACATTAATTTTTTGAGCCAAACACTTCAAAGTATTTAATACCAAAGTTTTTTCTTAAAAACCACAGTATTCCTAAAAAACAGCAAAAATACTTTGCTCCCAAATGCACCCATAGTTTTTTCTCTGTTTTAAAAAAAGAACCCCAGACCTCTTTTAAAAAAACTGAGCAAGCTAGAAAAACAACTCCATGCACAATCCTGTGCCTTGTCTCTCGATGTGCATCTCCTGGCACCTGCAGTATTCTGAAAAACTGCAGTATTCTCAGAATACTTTAAAAATACTAAGCTAACAAACGGGGCCTAAGTCTTAGTTTGGCAACAAAGTTTTCTAGAGAACCATGGTAATTGAAAACCACTATATTCAGATGTGTACACAATGAATACTACAGTTTCTTTAAACCATGGTTTTTCTCAGTTTTACCAAAACTACCTAGGTGTTTGGCTGGTGTTTCATCGGGGTGGTTTTTTTTGGACATACAAGTGTCCTCTATTTATTTGTCAGGAAATGTGAATGATACCGAATTGGAAAACAATCAAGTACTAAATAGGCTCTCCCTATTTATTTGTGAATTATGAGTTAGGTCATATATTTTCCAATTTTGTTATGAAAAACATCATATATATTTGCGTTGATCGAGTGGATTTAAATGTGAAGTTGTTTCATCGCTGTGAGGGTCTGGTGTTCAACGACCTCCCCGTGCGTTCTACGAGCTCGCCACGTTTTGGGTAATTTCTCCTTTGCCATTTACGTTGTGTTTTCTTCTTTGATTGCATACCTTCTACATGTGTTTTCTTGTTTGATTGCAGACCTTCTAATCCGTGTTTTCTTGTTTGATTGCAGACCTTCTACAGGTGTGCTGAGGGACAGGAGGAGGCCGCGGCTTGGGTTATCGACGCCGAGTGTAGGCGCCTACTTGGAAACTTTCGGCACGAGGCTCGGACGCAGGCTGTTCGAGACTACTTAGCACAGACTGGTAATAGGAGGAGAAAAGAGAAGTGCCGGGACAAGTATCTGAGTAAGGAGAAGTACATGAAGGTAATTACCTATTCTTAAGGCCTTGTACTTAGTTTCCTTGATTTGATTCGTAGGCATAGCGGTCAAATTTTTCTTGCTTAACTTAGGTGCCTCCGAGATGCTGTGCGGACAAGATGGACTGCTGGGAGGTGTTCGTGGATGAGTGGTGCTCTCCCCAATGGCGCGTCGCCCACAACATAGCAAAGGAGAAGCGTTTCAAAATGAAAGGTGTGCCACACCATCTAGGCAGCGTCGACCTACATGGGTACGGGAAAAACTGGGTATGTGTGATTTGCTTCATGATTCATGCAAATTCATTCTTTGTGCTAGCTTGAGTCCTTAACTAATACTCTGTTCCTCTCTTTTAGTCAAAACACAACAAGGCTCCAGTGCCAGAGCTGTTTGACCTCTATGGCATGTCCAATATTGCACCGTACAAGAAGGCCAAGGCATTCTCTGAGTCTGACCTAGAAAATGCAAAGAACTTCAGCAACAAGGCCTCCCACCACAAGATGGTGCAGTACGTTAAGCAGGGGAAGGCGAGGAAAGGGCCGGACTTTAACCCGAGCCGGCCTCTTGATCCAGAGCTGGTGATGATATCTTGTGGCAGGAGGTCCCATGGCTCGTTAGGCATTGATAATGGACTGATACATTATAGTAGCACTCTCCCGCAGATCAAGAAGCGCCAGACCAGCTCTGATCCTGAGATACCGCCTCGTTTACGACCAGTGGAAATCGAATTCCAGGTTTGTTAATTATACGGACTCAGTAGCCTTTCCTCCATTACATTGTGTTTGCAGCCGTCGATGATTACAATGCTAACGAGTGGTGTTGCAGGCTGCTATTGAGGCAGAGAGAGTGAAGACCCAGGCTGCTTTTGAGGAGAGGGACCGGCAGTTGGCGGAGAGGGACCGGCAGGCGGCGGAGAGGGACAGGGAGAATGAGGAGAGGACGGCTAGGCTGTTGGAGGAGGAGAGGAACCAGAACAACTTGGCTAACCGGGCCATGTACGAGCTCTTCGTGGTAAGTTTCTTCTACATATTAGCTACATCATGCACGCAATGTTCCTTTCAGTAGTAACTAATATGACTGACTCATCAAAACCAAATGTGCAGTCCATGTGCGAGAAGAACGGCCAGACCCCTCCGCCAATGCCAGTCATTGCTCCGGCGGGCACGGTGAGTTTCATTTGAACGGTCGTTAGTTACTAGTCTTCACATTTGAGTTGCATCATGGTAACGATACATTGGAAATAATCTTTGGTGCAGCGTAACTCCCGACAAGCATCGACCGATCCTTCTCCGTCTGCCACTGGCGCGACCGGTCCTACACCTACACCTACACCTACACCTCCGTGATGACGGTAAGTGTCCCAAGTGTTTTGCTTAATAGATTTTTGTTGTGATGCCATGTTGTATATATCTAGACATATCGTGCATAATGTGTGTATGTTTGAAATGCATTGTATGTGTGGGATTCGACACCTAGTCGTGTGCCTTTGGTAACCTTCCATACAGGGAAATGCCTCCTAGTGCTTCCACTGAGCCATGGTAGTTCGCTACTGCTCCCGAACACATGGATTGACCGGCATGTGTCCTTCTTTGCTCCTGTGTCTGTCCCTACGGGGAAATGTCACGCGGTGTATCACCGAACTCCTTGTAGCTTGATACGACTTGGTTGCACTCGCTGATGACCGACACGTGCATTGCTGGGTCATGTATGCCTGTCCCTGTACGTTTGTGCCACCTTGGTTCTATCACTAGTCATGTCGGCCCGGGTTCTCTGCCATATGGATACTAGCGACATAATCATATGCTTAGCATTTTTTCCTCCAAAATGACTCAATATGCTTAGCTAGCTCCAAAATGACATAATAAGCTTAATTACCTCCAAAATGACATATTTAACCTAGGATAGCTCTAAAATGATATAATATGCTTAAGAAATGACATATTTTAGGTCCTAAATGACTTCATATGCTTAGCTAGCTCCAAAATGACCTATTCAACCTAGGCTAGCTCTAAAATGACCTATACTTAGCATTTTTTTCACCAAAATGACTTAATATGCTTAGCTAGCTCAAAAATTACATAATAAGCTTAATTAGCTCCAAAATGGCCTATTTAACCTAGGATCGCTCTAAAATGACCTATACTTAGCATTTTTTCCTCCAAAATTACTTAATATGCTTAGCTAGCTTCAAAATGACCTATACTTAGAATATTTTCCTCCAAAATTAGTTAATATGCTTAACTAGCTCTAAAATGACATAATATGCTTAACAAATGACATAGTTTAGCTCCTAAATGACTTCACATGCTTAGCTAGCTCCAAAATGACATAATACGCTTAATTAGCTCCAAAATAACATATTTAACCTAGGATAGCTCTAAAATGACCTATACTTAACATTTTTCCTCCAGAATGACTTAATATGCTTAGCTAGCATAAAAATGAACTATTTAACCTAGGATAGCTCTAAAATGACCTATACTTAGCATCTTTTCCTCAAAAAAGACTTAATATGCTTAGCTAGCTCTAAAATGATATAGTATGCTTAAGAAATAACATATTTTAGGTCCTAAATGACTTCATATGCTTAGCTAGCTCCAAAATGACATAATAACCTTACTTAGCTTCAAAATGACCTATTCAACCTAGGCTAGCTCTAAAATGACCTATACTTAGCATTTTTGCTCCAAAATGACTTAATATGCTTAGCTAGCTCAAAAATTACATAATAAGCTTAATTAGCTCCAAAATGAACTATTTAACCTAGGATCGCTCTAAAATGACCTATACTTAGCATTTTTTCCTCCAAAATGACTTAATATGCTTAGCTAGCTTCAAAATGACCTATACTTAGAATTTTTTCCTCCAAAATTAGTTAATATGCTTAACTAGCTCTAAAATGACATAATATGCTTAAGAAATGACATACTTTAGCTCCTAAATGACTACACATGCTTAGCTAGCTCCAAAATGACATAATAAGCTTAATTAGCTCCAAAATGACATATTTAACCTAGGATAGCTCTAAAATGACCTATACTTAGCATTTTTCCTCCAAAATGACTTAATATGCTTAGCTAGCATAAAAATGACCTATTTAACCTAGGATAGCTCTAAAATGACCTATACTTAGCATCTTTTCCTCAAAAAAGACATAATATGCTAAGCTAGCTCTAAAATGATATAGTATGCTTAAGAAATGACATATTTTAGGTCCTAAATGAGTTCATATGCTTAGCTAGCTCCAAAATGACATAATAACCTTACTTAGCTTCAAAATGACATATTCAAACCAGGCTAGCTCTAAAATGACCTATACTTAGCATTTTTTCCTCCAAAATGACTTAATATGCTTAGCTAGCTCAAAAATTACATAATAAGCTTAATTAGCTCCAAAATGACCTATTTAACCTAGGATAGCTCTAAAATGACCTATACTTGGCATTTTTTCCTTCAAAATGACTTAATATGCTTAGCTAGCATAAAAATGACCTATTTAACCCAGGATAGCTCTAAAATGACCTATACTTAGCATCTGTTCCTCAAAAAAGACTTAATATGCTTAGCTAGCTCTAAAATGATATAGTATGCTTAAGAAATGACATATTTTAGGTCCTAAATGACTTCATATCCTTAGCTAGCTCCAAAATGACATAATAACCGTACTTAGCTTCAAAATGACCCATTCAACCTAGGCTAGCTCTAAAATAACCTATACTTAGCATTTTTTCCTACAAAATGACTTAATATGCTTAGCTAGCTCAAAAATTACATAATAAGCTTAATTAGCTCCAAAATGAACTATTTAACCTAGGATCGCTCTAAAATGACCTATACTTAGCATTTTTCGTCCAAAATGACTTAATATGCTTAGCTAGCTTCAAAATGACCTATACTTAGAATTTTTTCCTCCAAAATTAGTTAATATGCTTAACTAGCTCTAAAATGACATAATATGCTTAAGAAATGACATAGTTTAGCTCCTAAATGACTTCACATGCTTAGCTAGCTCCAAAATGACATAATAAGCTTAATTAGCTCCAAAATGACATATTTAACCTAGGATAGCTCTAAAATGACCTATACTTAGCATTTTTCCTCCAAAATGACTTACTATGCTTAGCTAGCATAAAAATGACCGATTTAACCTAGGATAGCGGTAAAATGACCTATACTTAGCATCTTTTCCTCAAAAAAGACTTAATATGCTAAGCTAGCTCTAAAATGATATAGTATGCTTAAGAAATGACATATTTTAGGTCCTAAATGAGTTCATATGCTTAGCTAGCTCCAAAATGACATAACAACCTTACTTAGCTTCAAAATGACATATTCAACCCAGGCTAGCTCTAAAATGACCTATACTTAGCATTTTTTCCTCCAAAATGACTTAATATGCTTAGCTAGCTCAAAAATTACATAATAAGCTTAATTAGCTCCAAAATGACCTATTTAACCTAGGATAGCTCTAAAATGACCTATACTTGGCATTTTTTCCTTCAAAATGACTTAATATGCTTAGCTAGCATAAAAATGACCTATTTAACCTAGGATAGCTATAAATGACCTATACTTAGCATCTGTTCCTCAAAAAAGACTTAATATGCTTAGCTAGCTCTAAAATGATATAGTATGCTTAAGAAATGACATATTTTAGGTCCTAAATGACTTCATATGCTTAGCTAGCTCCAAAATGACATAATAACCTTACTTAGCTTCAAAATGACCTATTCAACCTAGGCTAGCTCTAAAATGACCTATACTTAGCATTTTTTCCTGCAAAATGACTTAATATGCTTAGCTAGCTCAAAATTACATAATAAGCTTAATTAGCTCCAAAATGACCTATTTAACCTAGAATCGCTCTAAAATGACCTATACTTAGCATTTTTTCCTCCAAAATGACTTAATATGCTTAGCTAGTTTAAAATGACCTATACTTAGAATCTTTTCCTCCAAAATTAGTTAATATGCTTAACTAGGTCTAAAATGACATAATATGCTTAAGAAATGACATAGTTTAGCTCCTAAATAACTTCACATGCTTAGCTAGCTCCAAAATGACATAATAAGCTTAATTAGCTCCAAAATGACATATTTAACCTAGGATAGCTCTAAAATGACCTATACTTAGCATTTTTCCTCCAAAATGACTTAATATGCTTAGCTAGCATAAAAATGACCTATTTAACCTAGGATAGCTCTAAAATGACCTATACTTAGCATCTTTTCCTCAAAAAAGACTTAATATGCTAAGCTAGCTCTAAAATGATATAGTATGCTTAAGAAATGACATATTTTAGGTCCTAAATGACTTCATATGCTTAGCTAGCTCCAAAATGACATAATAACCTTACTTAGCTTCAAAATGACCTATTCAACCCAGGCTAGCTCTAAAATGACCTATACTTAGCATTTTTTCCTCCAAAATGACTTAATATGCTTAGCTAGCTCAAAAATTACATAATAAGCTTAATTAGCTCCAAAATGACCTATTTAACCTAGGATAGCTCTAAAATGACCTATACTTAGCATTTTTTCCTTCAAAATGACTTAATATGCCTAGCTAGCTTAAAAATGACCTATACTTAGAATCTTTTCCTCCAAAATTAGTTAATATGCTTAACTAGCTCTAAAATGACATAATATACTTAAGAAATTACATAGTTTAGCTCCTAAATGACTTCACATGCTTAGCTAGCTCCAAAATGACATAATACGCTTAATTAGCTCCAAAATAACATATTTAACCTACGATAGCTCTAAAATGACCTATACTTAACATTTTTCCTCCAGAATGACTTAATATGCTTAGCTAGCATAAAAATGAACTATTTAACCTAGGATAGCTCTAAAATGACCTATACTTAGCATCTTTTCCTCAAAAAAGACTTAATATGCTTAGCTAGCTCTAAAATGATATAGTATGCTTAAGAAATGACATATTTTAGGTCCTAAATGACTTCATATGCTTAGATAGCTCCAAAATGACATAATAACCTTACTTAGCTTCAAAATGACCTATTCAACCTAGGCTAGCTCTAAAATGACCTATACTTAGCATTTTTGCTCCAAAATGACTTAATATGCTTAGCTAGCTCAAAAATTACATAATAAGCTTAATTAGCTCCAAAATGAACTATTTAACCTAGGATCGCTCTAAAATGACCTATACTTAGCATTTTTTCCTCCAAAATGACTTAATATGCTTAGCTAGCTTCAAAATGACCTATACTTAGAATTTTTCCTCCAAAATTAGTTAATATGCTTAACTAGCTCTAAAATGACATAATATGCTTAAGAAATGACATAGTTTAGCTCCTAAATGACTACACATGCTTAGCTAGCTCCAAAATGACATAATAAGCTTAATTAGCTCCAAAATGACATATTTAACCTAGGATAGCTCTAAAATGACCTATACTTAGCATTTTTCCTCCAAAATGACTTAATATGCTTAGCTAGCATAAAAATGACCTATTTAACCTAGGATAGCTCTAAAATGACCTATACTTAGCATCTTTTCCTCAAAAAAGACATAATATGCTAAGCTAGCTCTAAAATGATATAGTATGCTTAAGAAATGACATATTTTAGGTCCTAAATGAGTTCATATGCTTAGCTAGCTCCAAAATGACATAATAACCTTACTTAGCTTCAAAATGACATATTCAAACCAGGCTAGCTCTAAAATGACCTATACTTAGCATTTTTTCCTCCAAAATGACTTAATATGCTTAGCTAGCTCAAAAATTACATAATAAGCTTAATTAGCTCCAAAATGACCTATTTAACCTAGGATAGCTCTAAAATGACCTATACTTGGCATTTTTTCCTTCAAAATGACTTAATATGCTTAGCTAGCATAAAAATGACCTATTTAACCTAGGATAGCTCTAAAATGACCTATACTTAGCATCTGTTCCTCAAACAAGACTTAATATGCTTAGCTAGCTCTAAAATTATATAGTATGCTTAAGAAATGACATATTTTAGGTCCTAAATGACTTCATATGCTTAGCTAGCTCCAAAATGACATAATAACCGTACTTAGCTTCAAAATGACCTATTCAACCTAGGCTAGCTCTAAAATAACCTATACTTAGCATTTTTTCCTACAAAATGACTTAATATGCTTAGCTAGCTCAAAAATTACATAATAAGCTTAATTAGCTCCAAAATGAACTATTTAACCTAGGATCGCTCTAAAATGACCTATACTTAGCATTTTTTCGTCCAAAATGACTTAATATGCTTAGCTAGCTTCAAAATGACCTATACTTAGAATATTTTCCTCCAAAATTAGTTAATATGCTTAACTAGCTCTAAAATGACCTATACTTAGCATTTTTTCCTTCAAAATGACTTAATATGCTTAGCTAGCTTAAAATGACCTATACTTAGAATCTTTTCCTCCAAAATTAGTTAATATGCTTAACTAGCTCTAAAATGACATAATATACTTAAGAAATGACATAGTTTAGCTCCTAAATGACTTCACATGCTTAGCTAGCTCCAAAATGACATAATACGCTTAATTAGCTCCAAAATAACATATTTAACCTACGATAGCTCTAAAATGACCTATACTTAACATTTTTCCTCCAGAATGACTTAATATGCTTAGCTAGCATAAAAATGAACTATTTAACCTAGGATAGCTCTAAAATGACCTATACTTAGCATCTTTTCCTCAAAAAAGACTTAATATGCTTAGCTAGCTCTAAAATGATATAGTATGCTTAAGAAATGACATATTTTAGGTCCTAAATGACTTCATATGCTTAGATAGCTCCAAAATGACATAATAACCTTACTTAGCTTCAAAATGACCTATTCAACCTAGGCTAGCTCTAAAATGACCTATACTTAGCATTTTTGCTCCAAAATGACTTAATATGCTTAGCTAGCTCAAAAATTACATAATAAGCTTAATTAGCTCCAAAATGAACTATTTAACCTAGGATCGCTCTAAAATGACCTATACTTAGCATTTTTTCCTCCAAAATGACTTAATATGCTTAGCTAGCTTCAAAATGACCTATACTTAGAATTTTTCCTCCAAAATTAGTTAATATGCTTAACTAGCTCTAAAATGACATAATATGCTTAAGAAATGACATAGTTTAGCTCCTAAATGACTACACATGCTTAGCTAGCTCCAAAATGACATAATAAGCTTAATTAGCTCCAAAATGACATATTTAACCTAGGATAGCTCTAAAATGACCTATACTTAGCATTTTTCCTCCAAAATGACTTAATATGCTTAGCTAGCATAAAAATGACCTATTTAACCTAGGATAGCTCTAAAATGACCTATACTTAGCATCTTTTCCTCAAAAAAGACATAATATGCTAAGCTAGCTCTAAAATGATATAGTATGCTTAAGAAATGACATATTTTAGGTCCTAAATGAGTTCATATGCTTAGCTAGCTCCAAAATGACATAATAACCTTACTTAGCTTCAAAATGACATATTCAAACCAGGCTAGCTCTAAAATGACCTATACTTAGCATTTTTTCCTCCAAAATGACTTAATATGCTTAGCTAGCTCAAAAATTACATAATAAGCTTAATTAGCTCCAAAATGACCTATTTAACCTAGGATAGCTCTAAAATGACCTATACTTGGCATTTTTTCCTTCAAAATGACTTAATATGCTTAGCTAGCATAAAAATGACCTATTTAACCTAGGATAGCTATAAATGACCTATACTTAGCATCTGTTCCTCAAAAAAGACTTAATATGCTTAGCTAGCTCTAAAATGATATAGTATGCTTAAGAAATGACATATTTTAGGTCCTAAATGACTTCATATGCTTAGCTAGCTCCAAAATGACATAATAACCTTACTTAGCTTCAAAATGACCTATTCAACCTAGGCTAGCTCTAAAATGACCTATACTTAGCATTTTTTCCTGCAAAATGACTTAATATGCTTAGCTAGCTCAAAATTACATAATAAGCTTAATTAGCTCCAAAATGACCTATTTAACCTAGAATCGCTCTAAAATGACCTATACTTAGCATTTTTTCCTCCAAAATGACTTAATATGCTTAGCTAGTTTAAAATGACCTATACTTAGAATCTTTTCCTCCAAAATTAGTTAATATGCTTAACTAGGTCTAAAATGACATAATATGCTTAAGAAATGACATAGTTTAGCTCCTAAATAACTTCACATGCTTAGCTAGCTCCAAAATGACATAATAAGCTTAATTAGCTCCAAAATGACATATTTAACCTAGGATAGCTCTAAAATGACCTATACTTAGCATTTTTCCTCCAAAATGACTTAATATGCTTAGCTAGCATAAAAATGACCTATTTAACCTAGGATAGCTCTAAAATGACCTATACTTAGCATCTTTTCCTCAAAAAAGACTTAATATGCTAAGCTAGCTCTAAAATGATATAGTATGCTTAAGAAATGACATATTTTAGGTCCTAAATGACTTCATATGCTTAGCTAGCTCCAAAATGACATAATAACCTTACTTAGCTTCAAAATGACCTATTCAACCCAGGCTAGCTCTAAAATGACCTATACTTAGCATTTTTCCTCCAAAATGACTTAATATGCTTAGCTAGCTCAAAAATTACATAATAAGCTTAATTAGCTCCAAAATGACCTATTTAACCTAGGATAGCTATAAAATGACCTATACTTAGCATTTTTTCCTTCAAAATGACTTAATATGCTTAGCTAGCTTAAAATGACCTATACTTAGAATCTTTTCCTCCAAAATTAGTTAATATGCTTAACTAGCTCTAAAATGACATAATATACTTAAGAAATGACATAGTTTAGCTCCTAAATGACTTCACATGCTTAGCTAGCTCCAAAATGACATAATAAGCTTAATTAGCTCCAAAATGACATATTTAACCTAGGATAGCTCTAAAATGACCTATACTTAGCATTTTTCCTCCAAAATGACTTAATATGCTTAGCTAGCATAAAAATGACCTATTTAACCTAAGATAGCTCTAAAATGACCTATACTTAGCATCTTTTCCTCAAAAAAGACTTAATATGCTAAGCTAGCTCTAAAATGATATAGTATGCTTGAGAAATGACATATTTTAGGTCCTAAATGACTTCATATGCTTAGCTAGCTCCAAAATGACATAATAACCTTACTTAGCTTCAAAATGACCTATTCAACCCAGGCTAGCTCTAAAATGACCTATACTTAGCATTTTTTCCTCCAAAATGACTTAATATGCTTAGCTAGCTCAAAAATTACATAATAAGCTTAATTAGCTCCAAAATGACCTATTTAACCTAGGATAGCTCTAAAATGACCTATACTTAGCATTTTTTCCTTCAAAATGACTTAATATGCTTAGCTAGCTTAAAAATGACCTATACTTAGAATCTTTTCCTCCAAAATTAGTTAATATGCTTAACTAGCTCTAAAATGACATAATATACTTAAGAAATGACATAGTTTAGCTCCTAAATGACTTCACATGCTTAGCTAGCTCCAAAATGACATAATACGCTTAATTAGCTCCAAAATAACATATTTAACCTACGATAGCTCTAAAATGACCTATACTTAACATTTTTCCTCCAGAATGACTTAATATGCTTAGCTAGCATAAAAATGAACTATTTAACCTAGGATAGCTCTAAAATGACCTATACTTAGCATCTTTTCCTCAAAAAAGACTTAATATGCTTAGCTAGCTCTAAAATGATATGGTATGCTTAAGAAATGACATATTTTAGGTCCTAAATGACTTCATATGCTTAGATAGCTCCAAAATGACATAATAACCTTACTTAGCTTCAAAATGACCTATTCAACCTAGGCTAGCTCTAAAATGACCTATACTTAGCATTTTTGCTCCAAAATGACTTAATATGCTTAGCTAGCTAAAAAATTACATAATAAGCTTAATTAGCTCCAAAATGAACTATTTAACCTAGGATCGCTCTAAAATGACCTATACTTAGCATTTTTTCCTCCAAAATGACTTAATATGCTTAGCTAGCTTCAAAATGACCTATACTTAGAATTTTTTCCTCCAAAATTAGTTAATATGCTTAACTAGCTCTAAAATGACATAATATGCTTAAGAAATGACATAGTTTAGCTCCTAAATGACTACACATGCTTAGCTAGCTCCAAAATGACATAATAAGCTTAATTAGCTCCAAAATGACATATTTAACCTAGGATAGCTCTAAAATGACCTATACTTAGCATTTTTCCTCCAAAATGACTTAATATGCTTAGCTAGCATAAAAATGACCTATTTAACCTAGGATAGCTCTAAAATGACCTATACTTAGCATCTTTTCCTCAAAAAAGACATAATATGCTAAGCTAGCTCTAAAATGATATAGTATGCTTAAGAAATGACATATTTTAGGTCCTAAATGAGTTCATATGCTTAGCTAGCTCCAAAATGACATAATAACCTTACTTAGCTTCAAAATGACATATTCAAACCAGGCTAGCTCTAAAATGACCTATACTTAGCATTTTTTCCTCCAAAATGACTTAATATGCTTAGCTAGCTCAAAAATTACATAATAAGCTTAATTAGCTCCAAAATGACCTATTTAACCTAGGATAGCTCTAAAATGACCTATACTTGGCATTTTTTCCTTCAAAATGACTTAATATGCTTAGCTAGCATAAAAATGACCTATTTAACCTAGGATAGCTATAAATGACCTATACTTAGCATCTGTTCCTCAAAAAAGACTTAATATGCTTAGCTAGCTCTAAAATGATATAGTATGCTTAAGAAATGACATATTTTAGGTCCTAAATGACTTCATATGCTTAGCTAGCTCCAAAATGACATAATAACCTTACTTAGCTTCAAAATGACCTATTCAACCTAGGCTAGCTCTAAAATGACCTATACTTAGCATTTTTTCCTGCAAAATGACTTAATATGCTTAGCTAGCTCAAAATTACATAATAAGCTTAATTAGCTCCAAAATGACCTATTTAACCTAGAATCGCTCTAAAATGACCTATACTTAGCATTTTTTCCTCCAAAATGACTTAATATGCTTAGCTAGTTTAAAATGACCTATACTTAGAATCTTTTCCTCCAAAATTAGTTAATATGCTTAACTAGGTCTAAAATGACATAATATGCTTAAGAAATGACATAGTTTAGCTCCTAAATAACTTCACATGCTTAGCTAGCTCCAAAATGACATAATAAGCTTAATTAGCTCCAAAATGACATATTTAACCTAGGATAGCTCTAAAATGACCTATACTTAGCATTTTTCCTCCAAAATGACTTAATATGCTTAGCTAGCATAAAAATGACCTATTTAACCTAGGATAGCTCTAAAATGACCTATACTTAGCATCTTTTCCTCAAAAAAGACTTAATATGCTAAGCTAGCTCTAAAATGATATAGTATGCTTAAGAAATGACATATTTTAGGTCCTAAATGACTTCATATGCTTAGCTAGCTCCAAAATGACATAATAACCTTACTTAGCTTCAAAATGACCTATTCAACCCAGGCTAGCTCTAAAATGACCTATACTTAGCATTTTTTCCTCCAAAATGACTTAATATGCTTAGCTAGCTCAAAAATTACATAATAAGCTTAATTAGCTCCAAAATGACCTATTTAACCTAGGATAGCTCTAAAATGACCTATACTTAGCATTTTTTCCTTCAAAATGACTTAATATGCTTAGCTAGCTTAAAATGACCTATACTTAGAATCTTTTCCTCCAAAATTAGTTAATATGCTTAACTAGCTCTAAAATGACATAATATACTTAAGAAATGACATAGTTTAGCTCCTAAATGACTTCACATGCTTAGCTAGCTCCAAAATGACATAATAAGCTTAATTAGCTCCAAAATGACATATTTAACCTAGGATAGCTCTAAAATGACCTATACTTAGCATTTTTCCTCCAAAATGACTTAATATGCTTAGCTAGCATAAAAATGACATATTTAACCTAAGATAGCTCTAAAATGACCTATACTTAGCATCTTTTCCTCAAAAAAGACTTAATATGCTAAGCTAGCTCTAAAATGATATAGTATGCTTAAGAAATGACATATTTTAGGTCCTAAATGACTTCATATGCTTAGCTAGCTCCAAAATGACATAATAACCTTACTTAGCTTCAAAATGACCTATTCAACCCAGGCTAGCTCTAAATGACCTATACTTAGCATTTTTTCCTCCAAAATGACTTAATATGCTTAGCTAGCTCAAAAATTACATAATAAGCTTAATTAGCTCCAAAATGACCTATTTAACCTAGGATAGCTCTAAAATGACCTATACTTAGCATTTTTTCCTTCAAAATGACTTAATATGCTTAGCTAGCTTAAAAATGACCTATACTTAGAATCTTTTCCTCCAAAATTAGTTAATATGCTTAACTAGCTCTAAAATGACATAATATACTTAAGAAATGAGATAGTTTAGCTCCTAAATGACTTCACATGCTTAGCTAGCTCCAAAATGACATAATACGCTTAATTAGCTCCAAAATAACATATTTAACCTACGATAGCTCTAAAATGACCTATACTTAACATTTTTCCTCCAGAATGACTTAATATGCTTAGCTAGCATAAAAATGAACTATTTAACCTAGGATAGCTCTAAAATGACCTATACTTAGCATCTTTTCCTCAAAAAAGACTTAATATGCTTAGCTAGCTCTAAAATGATATAGTATGCTTAAGAAATGACATATTTTAGGTCCTAAATGACTTCATATGCTTAGATAGCTCCAAAATGACATAATAACCTTACTTAGCTTCAAAATGACCTATTCAACCTAGGCTAGCTCTAAAATGACCTATACTTAGCATTTTTGCTCCAAAATGACTTAATATGCTTAGCTAGCTAAAAAATTACATAATAAGCTTAATTAGCTCCAAAATGA
>NC_041391.1:623823099-623842051 GCF_002162155.2 Triticum dicoccoides
TTTTTTTTTCCAATTTGTGATTATTTTTTAAACGTGCGAACTTTTTTCAAATCCATAAACTTGCGTCAAGTTCATGGTATTCTTAAAATTTCAAGTACTTTATTGAACCCATGAACTTGTTTCGGAAAAGTCAGCGTGTTAATAGGCAATGTCAAAAGTAAGGTCATCGCTGAAGGTCGACGGTCGATCTAGTGAGTGAGACCGTGCGAGAGCGCATTGTTTGGTCAGTCATAATCTGTTTTCAAATAGGAGAACATTTTTTAATTCCTCATACATTTATAAATCTGCTAAATTTTGTTCATTTTTAAAATACTTTCAAATTCGTGCATAGTTTTTGCAAATTCTCGAAGGATTTTAAAATCCATTAACATTTTTTAAATTCATGGAATTTTTCAAATCCTCAAACTTTTTTCAAATTTGTGACCTTTTTCAAACCCAACAACACTGTTTTTCAAACCTGTGAACACTATTTATGATTTTTATTAGACTTCAATAAAAAAAGTCAAATTCATGATTTTTTAAATGCCTAGAACATTATCTTCTGTTCTTAAATGCTTGCAACTCACTACCTATTTTTCCTCTTCATGCAACTATACCACATCATCAAGTCATGCATATGGTCATAAATTACAATTTATGCACTAATCTATTCATGCAACCATGCCAGTTCGTCAACCATGCATGTTAATTTGTTTCACTTACTTTTGTGCGGGCATAAACGGTCATGTTACACATTTTTGTAGCATGATCTACATATACTTGTATGTTGTAGCAAATATATGTTGGTCAGGTTGCACATTTTTGTTAAAAAATGGCACCCCGTTTGACTTCAATCCAATAGATTTCTCTTTTTATACAACATTTTGTCACATGCTTGCTTCATAGTATAATTTATTGTTTTGAAAATATATATATCATGAGGGTATTCTTAATTAGTTTTTATAATATTTTTAGTTTTCTAACTTCTATTTATGCATCTTTTACCAAGGTCCCCGCAGCAACACGCGGGGCATCATCTAGTTTACTGAAAAAATCGACCAGATTGTTTTTCTAAGAAATAACATACATACTGGCTACTGCAGCAAAATAGGAGCAAAAAAAAGAAAAGAAAAACAAGCGAGCGCAGAATGAGCCGGTCGCGAGCGGGAGCCGTCGAGCGTTACAGGCCGGGCCCATGTGGGCGACGCAAGCCCGATACGCGGGAGAGGAGGCGTTAGGTTTTCCGAGCGGCCGCCAACTCCCCTCCGGGTTCATTTCGCCTCACACGCAGCTGGCTCCGCCGCCGCACCGCGAAGCCGGAAGCCGGAAGCCAGAGGCGGTGGCCGCGCACGGCACAGCCCGACCCCGCCACCGCTAGAGGTTAGTTCGACGAAAGTCTTCATCTCTCCCCGCATGGGCGACCACTTACTCCCTCCAAGCCCCCTTTGTTTCTCCGCTCGCTGACGAGGGTTTTGCTGCAACAGGGATCCGCGCGACCAGCCCCGGCTCTCACACTGCTCGCACGCCGGAGACGACGAGATCTTCACCCCACGCTGCCTAGACCGGCGGTCCACTCCTCGCCTCTTTTCCTCAGTTCTCCCTCGCCGAAGGTACCAAATCTCTCTTTTTCTCTCTCAATCTATACTGCTACCGGCAATGACATGCTACAGGAGTAACAGGACCCTCGATTATTTCCGTTTGGTGATAGGATTTCGCCAAATTAATACGATGGATGCTGCTGCCGCTGCTGATGCCGCCGCCGCTGCTGCTGCCGCTGCTGATCCCACGCTGGTGCGTGTTTGTTTCAAATTGTCAATGATCCCACCCTTTTGTTTTCAAAGTTTATTCGAGTTTTGAGGAGAATGTGTTGCTTTTTTCAGGATTTTGACCCAGATGAACTCAGAGCTGTCTATGAAAGTACCTCACCTTACATAGCGGGGTTTTTTCCGTCTTCTCCAGGAGTCATTGTTATGTCAACCAACAGACATGATGTGGTTGCTGTTCACTCAGAGTTGATTAGCGATGACCCTGAATACCTTCCTAAAATAGTTCGGTATTATTCTAATAATACCGAAGCTCGTGTTGACGCAGTGGCAAAACTTCCTGCTGATGTTACAGTCTTGTTTGCAAAGCGCAAGGGTGAGCGATTGCCTGACATTGGATTTTCAAACCTGGATCCCCAAGAAGGTGTGTCTGAGAAAGTGGTGACATTTTTCCCATACATGGACACAGTGGCTATGTTCAAGGGACACATTGGGTACGTATTATAACTAAACACACTGTTTGGATGGTCTTCATGGTAAGACTAACCTGTTGCCTTTTCAGGTTAAGGAATGCCACATCCAGGGACGTGAGGGCACCAGAGCAGGAGGTTCAGCCATCATCCATCAACACATTCACCTTTACTGCCCCGTATGCATCCGTTAGCTTCAGGAAAGATGGTAATGAGCATGATCCTGATCTACTGGAGACACGCTTAATGACTCTTGGCGCTCCTGTGTTCAACTTAAATGGCCAGATTGTAGGTATATTGAGTGATGTCGGTATTGATTGTAGTCTGAAATTTGCGAGGAAAGCAGTATACTTAGGTGAAGTCCGTTCACAACTGCGGGGCGAGCAAGTCAATTGGCTGAAGGTGACTTCCGTAAAGCTATGTATTTAATATCTGAAGATCGTGAAGTGAATTTGGTTCTAACAATATTGACCTAATGTAATTTGCAGGGGGAAGAGAAGGTGAGACGTGGTTTGTGAGGGACCCTAAAATCTGAAGATACCAGTAGTTGAATGTGTCGGAAGATGCAAGTTAACCTTTTTTTTTTTATCTCTCTTCTGTTTACTTGCGAGGATCAGTGCCGTCATGGCGAGATGCCTGAAACTTTGGAACAGTTCTTGCTTTTTGGTATGGTCTTGGAAGGTAATCTTAACCTCTGAAAAGTTGTAACTTGGAGGCAGTACCTTTATGTTGGTGTTGCACAAGTATCTCCTTGTGAGATTTTCTGAGAGGTAGTTGTAGATTGGGATGTAAGTGACTGTGTGTGCTGCATCCCTTTCTTCCATTTTGACAACAATTTTTTGTATTTAAATCTTATATAAATATATGGTGTCAAACTGTGATTTGTCAATTGTCTTCATGGTCGTTACGCTGTGGCGTCTCTTTGTTTCTTCTAGGCTGTTTTCTGAGAGTATTGTGTTTTGGTTTTCATGTATCACCCATTTTGAACAATTGGTGCATGGTTGGTGTGGTTGTGCGTGGAGTTGGATCCATCTTGTGAGAGTTGAGGGGTAGTACATCAGTTTGACTGCAAGCATGCATGCGTCGTTGACATCAAGTAGTTTGAAACTGTTGGGGCAAGATGCAAGTGTTCTGGTTCTTTGACATCTTTGTGCTCCGAGAGAGTGAGTGAGTGAGTGAGTGAGTGAGTGCTTGTCAAGTCCTGTCGTCACGTCTTCTGCTTTGTTGACTTTGGATTGTTTTTTGTTCGGTTCTGTTTGCCTACCCGTTAGTCTTTCGCTGTCGGTGTGTACACTAGTAGAACCTGGGCCGTCGCTGTGCCTTGTGTTGCAGAAAGCAATGCAGCGTCAATGTCACTTTGTTGGCAATTCTCTTCTTAATTAATCGAAAAAAAACTTTTGCAAGAATAGTAGCCGTTTCAGGATTGTAGAATACAGGCTTATTGCACTTTCAAGATTTGACATACCGATACGCTTTTCATTCGTGCCTCAAGCCATAATAATGCACTGACCAACCTCCGCAGGGTTCGTGGTATGTGGATGGCAGGTATGGTTTCCTCCTCCAACGTCTTAGTCATGTGGAGGTGCCAGATCTAGAGTTTGATGACTTGTCTGAGGTGTTGCCTCGGTTTGATTTGTTCAACGGTAATGGTTTCACCTTTGGTGAGGCACCTTGAAGGTTCGCAAAGCTACATCCAGGCCTTGGTGGTCCAGGAAGGCGTAGATGGCAACAACTTCGATCCTAGCCTCCGCCCTAAGGCCAACTCCAACACACGACCCCAAAGGATGTCCGTTATGTCCGGATTTTGTCCGTTTGGGTTGGGCGATGGGGCGGGGTCTGACCGTTTTTCTCGATGCGTTGCCCATGCGCCGAACGCGCGGAAGCATCTTGTTCGAACGTGCAGACGCATCTTGTCCAGCCTACAGAAAGATCAAACCCCCCAAGTCTCTCGCCGACAACAAAGCCAGCGGCCGACACACTTGCCAGTCTTCAAAATGAACCCCCAAGTTTTCTCGCCGGCACCACCCGCTAGCCTTCAAAATCATGGAAATTTTTCAGATTTTTAAATATTCTTTCCAAACTCGTAAACATTTTTTATAATTGTGAAATTTTAAAAAAAATCGCAAATATTTCCTAGAAATCATTAACAATTTTTCAATCAACGAACATTTGCTACAATTTGCAAGAATATTTTTAATTCATGATCATTTTTACGAGCATTTTTTGAAATGCATAAACAATTTTTTTTTGAATTCATGAATATTTTTTGAGTCCATGAGGTCTTTTTTAATTTGGGGACAATTTTTAAATTCGCAAACGTTTTTCTGGACAATTTTGAAAAAAATCATGAACATTCTTAGAATTAGTGCAATTTTCTTCTTATTCATGAACATTTTTAATACACAAATAGTTTTAAAATCGTGATTTTGGTATTTCAAAATCTGAACAGTTACTATAATTTGCAAGCATTTCATGACTTCTCGAACAATTTTCAATTTTATTTTTTGAATTCATGACCATTTTATGATATGTTAAACTTCTCGAACATTTGCATGTCATGAACAATTCTTGAATTTACAAACATATTTTTCCAAGTTTCTAACATTATTTGAATTCATGAAGGGTTTTTTATTCATGTACATCTTTTGTTCATCGAATTGAAAAAAGGACATCAATTTAAAAAAATGTTCATTGAATTCAAATAATGTTCATCAAATTCAAAGTTTGTTCATTAAATTCAAAAAATGATCATCAATTTTAAAAATGTTCATTGAATTCAATAAAGTTTATCAAATTCAAATTTATTCATAAATTTGATAAAAACTTTATCCAATTCAAATATTGTTCATTGAATTCAAAAATAGATCATCAATTTTAAAAATGTTCATCAAATTAAAATAATGTTTATCAACTTCAAATTTAAATTTGATAAAAAGTTCATCCAATTCAAATAACTTTCATCAAATTCAAAGTTTGTTCTTCAAATTCAAAAAATGCTCATCAATATTCAAAATGTTCATGAATTAAAAAAGTTAATCCAATTCAAAAAAATCAAGAAATTCGAAATAAATCATAAAATTCAATTTTTGTTCATGGAATATAAAAACATTCATCATAACTCGAAAAATGCTCATACAAAATTCAAAATGTTTTGATCCAAATACAAAAAATGTCACTTTTTGAAATCGTGAACGTTTTTTGAATTCTAGAATATTTTATGAACTAAATATTAGTATTATTTGAATTCAGGTATATTTTTTTGAAATTCAGAAGTCGTTTCGGAAACTTTTTGAAGGAAGTAAAATAATAGAAAAGGTAATAAAAAAGAACGAAAAACAAAAACTTGGGAGCCCCGCCTCGTACTTGGACTGGCCCAAGTTCGTGTGTGTGGGGAGCGAGGGGTGTGTCTTTGGCACCCACTGTGTGTAGCACGCGATATAGGAGCTCCCGCGTACCCCCACATTATGTGTAACTAGTAGAATTCCCGCGCATTGTCACAGGCTTCTAAATATTTTACTGAAGTTATATATAAAGATAATGCATGTTAAATTTCACAAGTAGAGACAATATAAAACGGTCGAAGGCGAAAAAAAAATATGCGAGCACATGATCGTGTTTTAACCGAGTGAGTCGCATCGTGTATTTTTCTAGACTCGAGTCCAGTTTTAATGGGCTATAAATTCTAGGCTTGTATTACTTGTTGGTCTCTCTAAAAATGATTTGTTACTTTTTCATTTTATTAAAATAACTTGTTCCTTTGTTAGGCATTCAGCTAGAAATTTATTTCACCGCTCCTTTTCTTTAAAGAAAAAAATACAAATTAATCACTCCTATCACTATCACCGTACAACACAGCCGTGGAGTACATATCTGGTGATACGACCGAACATATGCTCCCCTGATCCAGGGCCATGTGGTACGTTGGATGTAGACTAGAGGGACAGAATTGATCGGTCTCACCTCCCATTCCCAAATTGCAAAGTACACCCTTTGTCATTCTAAAATTTAGGGGCGAGGGCATATCCCTTTGCTCTGTCCCCCTTTTCTTCTATTCCACGGGTTTGCCGCCGCCGCCCGCCGGACACCATGGCGCATGCGGAATGCCTCATCCTCTCTTGTTAGACCCAATCCAGTGCAACCTATTAGGCCCTGTGCCCACGTCAAATCATTCAGTTCGATCTGATCCGAACGCTTAACGACACCATGGGAGCCAAGACGAACCTCTCCTCGTTGGGCTGGAGCTGACCACGTCGCCGGAGCCGGAGATCCTCCGCAAGACGAACAGTTAAGCGGCATCGTTTCCTTCCTTTGTCGGCATATATGGGCCATTTTTTTGTGATTTTCGTACATAGCTGGTTGTGTTTCAGAGAAGTAGCAAAATTGCTCCCACGAATGTGGAAGCTTGGCAATGATGCTTTTGGTAACAAATTTGTCCGGCAACACACACTTGAAGTATTCAATTTCCTTAGCGAGTGTCAGTATCTCATGAGCCTGTTGAACAACAGAGCGCTCATCAGTCATCTTGTAGTCATAGAATTGCTCCATGACATACAACTAACTGCTAGCGTCCGAGGCCCCAAACTTGGCCTCTAGCGTTGCCCACATGTCCTTGCCGTTTTCAAACGACATATACGAATGCACAATGAAATCGTCAAGAACACTCAGAAGGGCGCCCTTGAAGAGAGTATTGATCTTCTCAAAAGCTTCCTGTTGTGCAGGATTAAGATCGCCCTCGGCCTTGCTCTTAGTGGTGTCATAGCAGTACATGGTCTGAAACCAATAAATTGCTCTTGTGTGTCACCTCTTATATTGCACCCCCTTAAAGTAGGCGGCTTCAAATGCGCAGCAAAACCACTAGAAGTAAATTGCCTATAATCATGTTTTTTGATTGTTGAATATATGAGCAAATTATTATGAGATTTAATTCAAACAAACAATAAATAAATCATGATGACAAAAACAAAGATTGAACTAATCATGCGGACTATCATAGTAAATGAACAGATCAAATATAAGGCACAAACTAGAAATAGAAATTCTACCAGGATCTTAAACAAAGGAGGACATAATCACATATGGTGCAGCAGGAGCCGAACCGTTGGCATTGATGTTGTCGCTCATGTCGTTGATGAAGAGGTTGTCAAGGTCGGGGAAGAAGTCGTCGCTGCCAGTAGTCTCGTGAGTGCGCTCCCCAAAAACCTGACCGCCCCTCTCCTGTATAGGATCACGAGAGGCAGGGTTTCGGAGGCCTGTTGCCCCTTCTCACGGCGCATGGTGGAAGGGGGTGGAGAAGACCTGTGTGGTGGCGCAATGTTCTAAACCGTTGCGAAACCATATGTTGTGGCGACGGCTAGGGTAGACGTTTGCCTGTTTTTTAGCGCGGGTTGGGTAGGTAGTAGGAGTAAACCCTCGTCCAAGTTGGTAGCCGTCCCATGATCCAAAAGAATCGAAAACAACTGAGTAATTAACCCATATGTTAATTATTAATTAATGACTAATTAATTTTTTTTGAACGACAAAAATATAAACAACATGCATAGCTTTGTCCTCGGCTCGGCTCATTCCTGAAACCCGACGCTGCGCGTTGTGACGAGGCGTAGCGTCGCGAGACGAGGTAGGAGGAGCAGCGCGTGTGTAGGTCTGTAATGTCTACTACGCAACCTTTCTCCTTGTAGACTCGTGTTGGGCCTCCAAGAGCAAAGTTTTGTACGACAGTAGCAAATTTTTCTCAAGTAGATGACCTAAGATTTATCAATCCGTGGGAGGCATAGGATGAAGATGGTCTCTCTCAAACAACCCTGTAACCAAATAACAAAGAATCTTTTGTGTCCCCTACACACCCAATACAATGAAAAATTGTATAGATGCACTAGTTCGGCGAAGAGATGGTGATCACTACAAAAAAATACACTTCTGTGATGATACATTTTTATCATAGTAGGTGTACATCCATGATGATCTTATGACAAAATCAAGATAGTCATACATGTGCTGTCGTAGAAGCACCGGTACGCATCGGTGCTATACAAACGGTTTTTAACCCTTTTTCGCGACGACATTTGGAATCGTCACCTAGTGAGTGACTGCGATAGGGGGTCCTTCCCACACGACCCAGAAACCGTTGGGGATATGTCCTGCTGGCACACACGCTCGGCAAAATAAGGTCGTGTGCGACCGGTGAGCGATTAAGTACGATTATACGTATAGTAGTGCTAAAAAAATTCAATTATACTGGCAAAATCGTTTCCGGTCGTAACTTCATCCCACACAGTCAGTCCCAGGTAAACATTTCCGTTTGTATATACATCTCACACAATTGTTCCAAGGAAAACATTTCTGTTATCAAGTACATCACACACAATTTTCCTCGTTAAAATGTTTGTGATAGCATTTCCATTGCACACGGTATTAATAATTTTATCGTTTGCGTTATTGAATGCATCACACATGGTGCGTAGAGGAAACTGTGTGGCAAAGGATGTCCATCACACACAGTTTTTATGTGGTAAACTTTTGCGCCAGGTGGCCTAACACAAACAATTTTCAATAGGATGTCATGTGTGATTGTTCATTAATCCAACACAGATTATTTATAGAAAGTATGTGCGTTGCCTGAGGTCATCGCTCACAGTGTTTTCTCAATAACCGTTTGCAATAGAAAAACCCAAATAGCAGGCTAATTATCCTATTAATAATCTATTTATTGATCTAATTGACATTTCATATTAAGCACACAATATATTTCATTTTCATAATTCAAATACATCAGAGTACAACATCATATAGCTTCAGCACTCAGCTACTTCATTACACAACTGCACCAACACAAAGTTTTACATGCAATATCTATAACCTTTCAAAATTAGCATCATAGACGGTACATAGACAGGTGTATCTCATCTGGAAAACTGCTGAAGCAGAAGGCGGATATTGAGCCTTCATTGATGTTGAAGGTCTTTGCAACTTTAGGTCAGTGTCTGTGGATGATTGACCGCCCATCCTTCGTCCTCTTCAGAAACACTTCAATACTGAACCGTGGGTGTTGTATGAATATCTTCCTCGCCTCCTGACCATAAAGATGGTTTGAGAGGTAATCATCAGTGAACTTCTTTGGAAAAGCCTAGAAACAAGGATGTGCATAAATATCTTCTCTATATTGGAAATAGGGCAAAGGAATAAAAAGGCAAGGTATAATAGTTAGTACCATCCTGTAGTGAACTGATGTCTTCTTCATTGCGCAGACAAAGATCTTGATGTTTTTTGTCGCTAATTTCTTTATCCTAAGAATCTTTCTGAGTTTCTTGACTTGACTGATATTCATGGACAACTCATTTCCCCATATGCAAAAAGGGTCGAACAGTGGGTCAAAACCTATGACAATAGGACCTACATGTGCAAGACCAAATTGTTTAAAACCTAAGTATTAGAATGGTTCCTACAATTGCACAATAATGTGTTATTAGACAAAGTACCATGCATGTGCAAACCTTGATTGTAAACCTCAGTGCTTCCTATTGTTTTCTTGCAACACATATAAGGTAGTTAGTGGTCAGGTTAAGTGAGGGTTTGAATGCTATTAGTAAAATATGCTGATGAAAAATAAGCACATTACAGATTCATCAGATTAATTCAAGCCACCTGGAAAACCCATGTATCCAAACCAAGCATGATTAAGAACTAGGAAATATAGCAATTGCATATGCTTCCCATGTATTAAGTGCAGCCAAATTCGATTGTTCCTCACATGCACAACAATCCAAAATTCTACCCACGATAACTGGACATTGCATTGCTGAATTGAACCAAGCAGTTAACTAAACACCACAACAAATGAACCAAACATTAACTGAGCACCACATTGCACAATATAACGTACTCCTAATAGAAGATTAGACAGTTAACCAAACCAAGCATACTTAACAACTTGGAAATATATCAATTGTATTTGTTTCTCATGTATTTAGTACAGCCAAATCCGATTTATTTCTCATATGGTATACAATAACAGAATGCACCCGCAACAATTGAACATCGCATTGCAGAATGGAACCAAACAATTAACTAAACACCACAACAAATGAACCAAACGTTAACTGAGCACCACATTGCACAAAGTATAACATACTAAAAGATCAAACAGTTAACCAAACCAAGCATGCTTGACAACTTAGAAATATAGCAATTGTATTTGTTTCTCATGTATTTTGTAAAGAAAAATTCGATTTATTTCTCACATGGAAGATAATACAAAATTGCACCCTGAAGAATTGAACATCACATTTGCAGAATTGAACCAAACAATTAACTGAATACGACAACTAATTAACCAAACAGTTAATAAGTGAGCACCACATTGCACGACATATAGAACAAATACACTAGAGCAACAGATTGCATGGTAAAAGTAAATAGCGCAATTCACTAAAATTTGTTAGGGAAAGGCAGTAGCTAGCAAACCGAACATGGGTCCTTATAGTGAGCTAATAATACAAGCTACTCCTCATCGTCGAGATATCGATGATGATTGGCTCCTTGGACATGGAAGAGGGCGAGGCCTCCGCATCGTGGGTGCCCTCGTCGTAGTGGTGAGTTGGCTGAGCCACTCCGGGCACCAACCTGCTGGCTCTTGAGTTGAGGTAAGCACGTGCACGCTGAGAAAACACCTCGTAGTCTTCGTCGAAGGCACTGAGGGTGGCCTTGAGAAAACGCCACGAACTGTCATTTAAAGCAGCCAACCACATCGCGGCATCGGCGCGCGAGGCGTCGACGGTGGCCTTGACGGTGAGGTGCTCCTCCAAGATCTGGGGGTCGGCCCGAATGGCAGCCATCGTGACCTCATTCGCGCGTGCAGCCGCGATTTGCTTCTCCGCTGTCAAATGCTCCTTGAGCCCCCGCTATACTGTGTGCACCTTGGCTTAGGGCGGCGCTTATTTGGTGGAGCGGTCGGTGATTTGGGTGGAAGGTGTCACGTAGGCGGCTGGGGCATGTGGGATGTGGAAGGAGGAGGAGGATGGGGGTCTGGTGTGGATTACCTGCCTGGATAGACGAGACCGAGCAGCGTGAAGGAGGGTCACCGGTGAGGGGGCGGCGCTACAAGCAAGGAGTGAAGGTTTCAACTTGGAAAGGAAGGCGCAAACATGGGAAATGTGGTTTTTGGTAAGGGAGAGGGGGCGGGGAGGTAGATATTTCCGCGGAAGCCGAAAATTTTGAATCGGTTCAGCGAAAAAATTGGCGCGCAAAGTATCATCAGACACGGTCCCTTATTCAAAACTGTGTACGATATGTGAACATCACAAACGATTCAGATAGCTTAACCCGTGTGTGATGAGTTGGAATGTCAAAATTTTGGTTCCAATTTCCCTGGCTACAGTGCTCATCGACGTCATTGCATAATTTGGGTACACAAAGGAGACTACAACACACCCACACTTTAGTCGACGCACCTTCTCGCGTAAGTCGTATGCGTACTATACACCGACGGTGCTCTAGGATATTTTGTACTGCATCTCACACGGTTGGTGATAATAAACTGTGTGCGATCTACTTGATTTTTCGTCTTGATTTGAATTACATAATGGGGTCACAGCTGCAAAGGATGGTGTTTGAATTGCTAGAACTTCCATTTGCAATGAACATGCAACTATAGGTGTGTCGTCAAAAAAATTGGAATTATTCAGGGTTCGTTTGGACATTTTTATACAGTAACTTGGTTATCTAGGCATTTTAGGTGCACGATTCAAAATTAAACTATATGCACATGGTCCGGTTCACCAAAATGGGTTGTAAAATGATATACGTGTCCATGGGTTGATGCTTACGTCCCATTCAAGAAATGGGGATGAATTTCAAACACCACGACACCGTGGCTCTCCGACAAATGATGAGGTGTTTGCTTTTGTAATTCTAGTAAATACAAAACTCATCTGAAATTCACGAACCTTGGCATGCTATCATGGAACGGCATCAACATGCTGGTGTAA
Source organism: Triticum dicoccoides (assembly GCF_002162155.2). Classification (NCBI taxonomy): domain Eukaryota; kingdom Viridiplantae; phylum Streptophyta; class Magnoliopsida; order Poales; family Poaceae; genus Triticum; species Triticum dicoccoides. Next base: position 623,835,292 of record NC_041391.1, read on the forward strand.
AAAAATATTGTCCCATTTGGGGCAAGTTATGGTATAAGCTTCTCGTAAACCAGAGCTTCTCTCACAACAAGCATAATGGTTTCGGTAGGGAACGTGCCACTTTGGGGGACGAAACGATATCTATTGCCCCTTCTTACTTTCAAAAATTTTCTCGTGTCAACATAGAACAACAAGAGTGTCGTGTAATTTTTTGGGATTTTTCGGGGTTTGCGTGGACATTTTTACATTAATTGAGTTTTCTATGCATTCATGTGCATAATTCAAATTTGAACTACATGCACATGCTCTAGTGCATATAAACGGGTTGAAAAATCAAATGTGTGTCCTTGGTTTCAACCTTAGGTCCCATGCAAGAAATGGGATTGAATGTCAAATACCTTCGCCACTGTCGCTCAGCCGCTAACATTGAGATACATGGTTTTAAAATTCTAGTAAATCGGAAACTTGTCTGAAATTCATGAAACTTGACATGCTATCATGGAATGGCATCAACATGCAGTGGTAAAAATATTGTCCCATTTGGGGCAGGTTAGGGTATAAGCTTCTCATAAACTAGAGCTTCTCGCAACTGAAAGTGCGTTACGTCGACTAGAGGGGGGTGAATAGGCAATTTTTAAGAATTCTTCACTGAGGAAATTCAGGGTGAGGAAATTCCTAAGCGAAGAACTACTTGTAGCGGAATAAGTACTCATGTATAAGCATACCAGAGCAACTGCATAGTCAACATGATGAAATGAAATAGAAAACACAGAGTACAAAAAGCGTAAACACAGGATAAGCAGGACAAAAACAAACTGACTGAAGAAATAGGATTGAGGAATTAGAGAAAGTCTTCAGTCAAAGTCTTCAAACAGTAATGATCAGGTTCATCAACACATAACTGAGGAAATGAGAGGGTTGAGGAAACATAATCGGTAGGCTTGGTGAAAACAATGATTTGGTAGACCAGTTCCAACTGCCGTGACAGTTGTACGTCTGGTTGGAGCAACTGAGTATTTAAACTCGAGGACACACAGTCCTCACCGTATTCTCCTTGAGATAAGATCACACAGACCTCGCCCAACAGTAGTGGTAAGTCTTCACAGGTGACTTCCAAACCTTCACAGACTTGGTCACTCGACAATCCACAATTCCTCTTGGATGCTCAGACCATGACGCCTAACCGTCTGGAGGATATACAGTACTCAAAGGTAACAAGCGTCGGTTCCACACAGGAACAATCTCTTCAATGATGCTCAATCACTTTGGGGTTTGCAGGTTTGGGTTTTGGATTTGGGTTTTCCTAACTTGATGATTTTCGCTCAAAGTCCTCGGAGGCTAGGATGCTCTCAAATGACGAGTGTCAGTTTCTCTCAGAGCGGCCAACCGGCTAGTGGTTGTAGGGGGTGGCTATTTATAGCCTAGGGAGCAGCCTGACATGATAAGACATAAATGCCCTTGGCTGATATGACCGTTAGGTGGTAGGATATTTTGGGACAGCTGGCGCGCGGCATAGCAACGGTCGGATTTGAGGTTTGAATTCCTCAGGTCTATCATGTTCCTCACTGTGTAGGCAATTCACACTAGCGAATTCCTAACTCCTCAGTCAGAACAAATTCCTCAGAGACCAGAAGATCTTCGTCTCTATCACTGAAGAAATTGACTGAACTGATATGAGATTTCTAGTAGCTTCACTCAAAGGATTGGGTAGGTGTAGGATTTTGAGAAGAGCATCACTTGGAAATCAGTTTCCTTAGTATTACCTCGACCCCCTTTAACAGTACGGTGTTTCCTATGACTCAAGAAAGAGAAAATGAAACTATATAAACAAAAGTCTTCACGCTTCATAGTCCTCACATGAATATCCAAGTCTTCAGGGTCACACCAATTTCTTCACTTTCAAAGTCTTCAGGAGAACCAAAGTCTTTAGCCGAAGACATTCAGTTTTAGGGGTCGACTTTCACTGTAAATATCAAACTCCTCATTGACTTATAGAGCCTATGTACACTCACAAACAGATTAGTCCCTTAACCTATAAGTCTTCAATACACCAAAATCACTTAGGGGCACTAGACGCACTTACAATCTCCCCCTTTTTGGTGATTGATGACAATATAGGTTAAGTTTTCAAAGGGGATAAACATATGAATTGAAAGTACTCAATATTGAGGAATTTGATTGCAAGGTATAGAAGAACTCTCCCTAAGGATGTGCATGGTGAGGATTTTGCTTTTGAAGCAATGCACAATTGAAGAGTAGAATCATGGAGAACTCCCCCTATATCTTGTAATCCATACACGCATTTAACATATGAAATGAAGAATTTGAAATGCATGATGAAATATGGTGACTGATGCAATTCAGCATGCGTGCATAGCATTAATGAGGAAATAGCATGGAGAAAAACAAAGCAAAAGTATGAGGTCACCATCGGACTTAAGTTTACAACTCAATCAACAAAAGCTCCAGAAGAGAGAGAGTTGCAACTTAACAAAAAAAAAACGCCCATATATATATAGACCCGCTTGAAGACTAACTCAAATTTCTCCCTCTTTGTCATCAAATGACCAAAAGGGACGAAAAGTGAGGGCTAACTGAGGGAGTCCTGGATTAAGGGGTATCCGGACAGCCGGACTATATACTTTGGCCGGACTGTTGGACTGTGAAGATACAAGACTCAAGACTCCGTCCCGTGTCCGGATGGGACTCTCCTTTGTGTGGAAGACAAGCTTGGCGATCCGGATATTATATTTCCTTCTTTGTAACCGACTCCATGTAAACCCTAGCCCTCTCTGGTGTCTATATAAGCCAGAGGGTTTAGTCCTTAGGGACAGAATCATAATCATCATAGGCTAGCTTCTAGGGTTTAGCCTCTACGATCTCGTGGTAGATCAACTCTTGTAACACTCATATCATCAATATCAATCAAGCAGGAAGTAGGGTTTTACCTCCATTAAGAGGGCCCGAACCTGGGTAAACATTGTGTCCCTTGCCCCCTGTTACCATTAGCCTAAGACGCACGGATCGGGACCCCCTACCCGAGATCCGCCGGTTTTGACACCAACATTGGTGCTTTCATTGGGAGTTCCTCTGTGTCGTTGCTGCAAGGCTTGATGGCTCCTTCAATCGTCAACAACACGGTCCAGGGTGAGACTTTTCTCCCCGGAAAGATCTTCGTGTTCCGCGGCTTCGCACTGCGGGCCAATTCGCTTGGCCAACTGGAGCAGATCGACAGCTACGCCCCTGGCCACCAGGTCAGGTTCGAAAACCTGAACTACACGGCTGATATCCGTGGAGACTTGATCTTCAACGGGTTCGGGCCTGCGCCAGGAGCGCCCGACAATCACGATGAGCACGGCTTAGACCTGCTATCGGACAATGCTCGGGATATCACCCCTGCAGGAGCCCCGGACCTAAATCCGGAGCAGATTGCGTTGCCCAAGGACGGGTGGATGGACCCCGCCCCGCAGGCCGCACACTCATCGGTGGTAGAGCCGAACACAGGCCTCACCCCCAAAGAAGCCTGTGACACCGGACCCCCGGACTCGTATCCGGCTGTAGGTTCCAGTCCGCGCGCTCCCGAGCCCGCCGAACCTGGTTGGGCTCCGGTAATGGAGTTCACCGCTGTGGATATCTTCCAGCACTCGCCCTTTGGCGACGTGCTGAACTCGTTAAAGTCTCTCTCTTTGTCAGGAGACTCTTGGCCGAACTATGTCCGGCTCGAGTGGGAAGCAGACGACGAAGGAATTCGTTGCCCACCCACCACCCACTTCATTGCCACGATCGATCATTTAACTGACGTGCTTGACTTCGACTCTGAAGACATCGACCGTATGGAAGATGATGCAGGAGAAGAACAGGAACCACCACTCACGGGGCGGTGGACAACCACCTCCTCATATGATATATATATGGTGGACACTTCGAAGGAAACCAATGGCGATGAGGCAACGGAGGATAACCCCTCAGGGAAGAAAGCAAAGCATGGGCGTCGTCGGCGCCGCTCCAAGCCCCGCCACAGCAATACTGGCACAAGAGACGAAAACAATCCGGATGTTGCCGAAGATGAATACAACCCTGATCAGCCTACCTTCGAGCAGGCCGAGTAGGAAGACGGGCAGGTCAGCCCAGACGAACAGGCGACGGACGGATATCCGGAGGAGGACAACTACATGCCCCCCTCTGAAGACGAGATTACCCTCGGCGACGACGAGTTCGGCGTGCCCGAGGACCCCGTGGAGCAGGAGCGCTTTAAGCGCCGGCTCATGGCCATTGCGAGGAGCCTGAAAAAAAAGCAGCAGCAGCTCCAAGCTGATCAAGACCTGCTCACAGATAGATGGACTGAAGTCCTGGCAGTTGAGGAATATGGACTCGAGCGCCACACGGCTGACCAGCCACCTCGTGGCTGGGATAAAACGGCATATCAGCCCGAATACCAGCCCGCACCCCCAGCCAATACACTACGGCCCGGGGCAATAGGCAAGACCTGCAAGATATACTGGAAAACAAAGCAGGACAGCCAAGATCGATCTACGGATCGCGGGGGCGCGCCCCAACATGCGACGATGATCATCACACCGGATACATTATGAACAAGTCCGGCCGGGCCGAATACAACCACCCAGACTCACTCGAACTGCGTAGCCACACAACCCGGCATAGAGGCGCTGCACACCCCCTCTGCTTCACTGACGAAGTGATGGATCATGAATTCCCAGAAGGGTTCAAACCCGTAAACATCGAATCATACGATGGCACAACAGACCTCGCAGTATGGATCCAAGATTTCCTTCTCCACATTCACATGGCCCGCTGTCGGTGTCAAAACTGGCGGATCTCGGGTAGGGGGTCCGGATCTGTGCGTCTAGGCTGATGGTAACAGGAAGCAAGGGACACAATGTTTACCCAGGTTCGGTCCCTCTCGATGGAGGTAAAACCCTACTTCCTGCTTGATTAATATTGAAGATATGAGTAGTACAAGAGTAGATCTACCACGAGATCGTAGAGGCTAAACCCTAGAAGCTTGCCTATGATATGGTATGATTGTAATTGTGATCGGCCTTCTAAGGACCAACCTCTCCGGTTTATATAGACACCGGAGAGGGCTAGGGTTTACATGGAGTCGGTTACAAGGAAGGAAATACAACATCCGGATCGCCAAGCTTGCCTTCCATGCCAAGGAGAGTTCCATCCGGACACGGGACGGAGTCTTGAGTCTTGTGTCTTCATGCTTCAATAGTCCGGACGATGTATATAGTCCGGCTATCCGGATACCCCCTAATCCAGGACTCCCTCAGTAGCCCCTGAACCAGGCTTCAATGACGATGAGTCCGGCGCGTAGTCTTGTCTTCAGCATTGCAGGGCGGGTTCCTTCTCCGAATACTCCAAAGTAATTATCGAACACTTGAATCGTGTCCGGATCCACAAAATGATCTTCACATGCCACCGTAGAGAGAATGATATTTCACAAATGCAATCTGCTAACAACTTTTTAGGCAACACGACGCGTCATTATGGTCGGGCCATTATTCGAACCGTTTTACCACAACCAGCCACAGTGCATATTGCGAGGCAGTTTCTTTGACACGTTTTGTCAAAGCAGAGATCATGTCCCCTTATCACGAGATTCTCATCAATACGGGTACGGGTAATCCCACCACGCCATCAATTGTGGCGCTTGGGAAGTAGGCGATTCCCAACGGGGAAGTAGGGAGGCGCACCGCTTTCGTCGCCTCTATAAAGGGATAAGAGTTCCCCATTTTTACCCACGCCTTCTTCCTCCTTTGCCCACTCTTGCCCCCTCGAGCTCCAGCGCCCAAGCCCAAGTCTTCTCCGCACAGCTAAACATGTACGGAGCAGGAGGCAAGTGGGTGGCTTCCACCGTCAAGGAGAAGCATATCGCAAATCTTCGGGCGGCCGGATACTTGGTCGCAGACATAGCGCACCGGCTACCGGACGTCGGGCAGGCCATTCCGACCCAAGGACCCCACGAGAGGGTCGTGTTTGTCGCCCACTTCGTCCATGGACTGGGATTTCCACTTCATCCCTTCGTCAGTAGGCTCATGTTCTACTACGAGATAGATTTCCATGATCTAGCCCCGAATTTCGTCCTCAACATCTCGGCATTCATCGTCGTATACGAGGCCTTCCTCCGCATCCGGCCTCACTTCGTCTTGTGGCTGCAAATCTTCTGCGTGAAGCCGAAGATTGTAAGCGACCAGCAAGCAGAGTGCGGAGGGGCCATGGTGGGCAAGATGCCTAACATCACCTAGCTGGACGGTTCCTTTGCGGAGACCGTAAAAGGGTGACAATCAGGGTGGTTCTACATCATCGAGCCGCGTGGCGCCAACTGGGCGGCGGCCCCCGAGTTCCGATCCGGAACCCCCATGCAGCTCACCTCCTGGGAAAAGAAGGGCCTGGCCTGGGGCGAACCTACAGAGCTGACCGGACTCCAGAACTACATCAAGAGCATGAAGGACAAGAACATCAAGCTTGTCAACGTGATCCAGGTCATGCTCGTTCGCCGGATCCTGCCGTGCCAAAGGCGGGCATTTAATTTGTGGGAGTTTGTCCCGGCCAAACACCAGACGCTTCGGAGGCTTTACGACATGACGCTCAAAGGCACATGGAAGGTTTTGTTCAAGGAACCTCCCCCCACGTCCGAGGACCGCGGAATTCATGCCGCACGCCCCCCCCCCCCGTCCGGTGAGCTTTAGGACTACCACGGAATTCGGTTTTTCCCAATACATTCATGGGGGAGTCTTAAGTGTTTGTGCATATT
>NC_041391.1:623842061-623848597 GCF_002162155.2 Triticum dicoccoides
GCCAACTGGGCGGCGGCCCCCGAGTTCCGATCCGGAACCCCCATGCAGCTCACCTCCTGGGAAAAGAAGGGCCTGGCCTGGGGCGAACCTACAGAGCTGACCGGACTCCAGAACTACATCAAGAGCATGAAGGACAAGAACATCAAGCTTGTCAACGTGATCCAGGTCATGCTCGTTCGCCGGATCCTGCCGTGCCAAAGACGGGCATTTAATTTGTGGGAGTTTGTCCCGGCCAAACACCAGACGCTTCGGAGGCTTTACGACATGATGCTCAAAGGCACATGGAAGGTTTTGTTCAAGGAACCTCCCCCCACGTCCGAGGACCGCGGAATTCATGCCGCACGCCCCCCCCCGTCCGGTGAGCTTTAGGACTACCACGGAATTCGGTTTTTCCCAATACATTCATGGGGGAGTCTTAAGTGTTTGTGCATATTTGATCAGGACTATGTGGAGACAGCGGAGCAGATTGATTGTCCGGCTCCACTGCCAGAAGATCTAGCTGGTGCTCTCCTAACGGAGATGCTGGTCCCGGCGCCCTACAAGGTGCCAAAGAAGAAGGCCGAAAAGAAGGCCCCGGGGACCCGAAAGGGTCTCCGTTGTAAGGTTGTGCCGGAAGCCTCGTCCGAAGACGATGAGGCACACTCCTCCCCTAAAGGGGAGGAAGAAGAAGAAGAAGAAGCCGCCCCATCCGAAAAGGATGAGGGGCTTGAGGAGGCGGACCAGGGGGCCGGGAGAGGCCCTCGACGCAAGGCCGTCATACCCATGTCGTTCGATGACGACGAAGCAGATTCCTCCCGTGGAGGTGGGGGGAAGCAAGAAGAAACTCTACCTCCCCGCACTGGGGAGGAGAAAAAGAGGAAAGTCGCCCCGGAAGGGGAGGCGGGGATGTCCAAGAAGGGAAAGACGTCCCTTCCGGACTATTCCACCACGACCGCTCATAGCGAAGAAGGGTGGCTACCCAGGGGGAAGCCCCTAGCGCGATCGTAAGTGTCCACACTCTATCGTGATTTTACCTCATAGTTGTTTAATAACGCCGAACATATATGCAGTCCGTCCAGGGTTCATCCCGAGGCGTCGTCTTTGGATGGGTCTCTGGGTGCTTCAGAGATGAACTTGCTCCCGACGGCCACCACTCCTCAGCCTGCGGATGACACGGAAGTGTTGTCCCGAAGGCCCCCCGAGTGGGGGGAGGTGACCCTGGAGACGCCCCGAGGCGGAGTTCCAGATGTTGGACACGCGGGGTTCAAGATCCCCGCGGATCGTGTCGATGAGAGCCGCAGCAGGGCGGGCTCTCCACGGAACACCATTCTGGAACCTTCGACGGTTCCGGACTTAGGCGGGCAGCCCCTCGTTAGGGAGGGCGAGCCATCCGTGCCGAGTACATCCGACGCGCCAGTGGCGCCGGATAGTCTGGTGGAAGCGCTTCAAGGCGCTTCCATGGATGACAAGCACCATACTCTTATGAGTGCGGTGATTCATAAGGTTCTGTCCGCCAAAAGCGGGCTAACCGAAGCCTGCACAAGCCTCCTGACGGGCTTTGAGGTAAGTAATTAAAAATGTGTGAAGTTGCCACCCGATAGGTAGTAGCCCCTGATACTCTGTTTGGTGTTCGGAAAGAAAAGCCAAACGGAGGGTCAACTATAATCAGCAGGAGTCTAATGAGTGTTCATGTGAATAAGCAGGCTGTGCTGCTTGCCGCTGCTGCCCGCACAGCCGAGGTTGTCGAACTAAAGCGGGACCTGGAGCAGGCGCAGGAAGAGCTTGACCTCACGAAGAGGCAGATCGAAGAGAGCAAAGGTGAGTGAGTCTTCGCTCTTATGTATTGAGGATGGATAAAATTGGTTAGTATGATGATGAAGCGTCATGACTGTAACAGGGGCCAGCGCCGAAGTGGCGTCCCTAAATAAAGCGCTGTCCGAGGCCGGAGACAAGGCGGCCTTGGAATGCAAGGAGCGCGAGAAGCAGAGTGCTAGAGTGGGCGAGGTACAGCAAGAGCTCCAGGACCTCGGCAAGAAGTTCGAGTCCGTGGAGCATGATTTGAAGATGAAAGAGGCCGAGCTTGCGAAGGCCCTTGGGAGTATGAAAGACGCCAAGGCCGAAGCCGAGAAGGCACAACAGGAAATCCAGGAGGCCAAAAAGATAGCGGCGGGTAAGAAATTCTTTATGCAAAGCAAACATGTGGAGGAGGCTTTTCTTTTACTTAGTCGAGTTCGGAGCTCTCCAGGGGCATTCGTAGATCTGCCACACAGCGTAGATGCCGCGGAGTTCTACCGTGCCCAGGAGGGGAGCTCAATGGAGAAGCTGTTCTGGTCCCAGTATGCTGGGGCCGAACACCGAATGCCTCTGAGTGACCAACTGAAGCAGTTGGTCAAACTCCACAGGGCGACCAAAGTGGCTATGAAAGATTTCATAGTCCGGATCAAGCGGATGGTGAATGCCTGTTCGTGGCTTGAAGTGATCAAGCGATCCGTTTGCATTGAGGGTGCCCGCCGGGCCTTTGCCCGCGCAAAGGTGCATTGGGGCAAGCTGGATGCGGAGAAGCTGGTGAAGGACAGGTCACCGGAGGGCATGGCGCATCGCCATCCCGAGAAGTACTATGATGGCGTTATGAAGGGTGCTCGTCTCATGGCCGAAGAATGTACTAAGGACAAGATCTTTGTCTAAATGTACCTCTGCGTGCTGTTGTAATTTAAGGACGAAGTTACTTGTGCTATGTAGCACTGTTTTGATTTAAAATATTACCCTCTGTGCGGCTGTTTATAAAATTCTGAAAGTAGGCCAGTCGTCGGCTTACGCCCCCGTGTACCTAGTACGAGGTGTTCCTGGAAAAACCCGGATACTCTTTATCCAAATTTTTGGTCCCTTAAGGAGGTATCCGGCGCAGTGAACAAGGCAATCAGACTATGCGGCTTTATAACTTTCACTTAGCCATAGAAGTCTATAATTTTAAATTTCGGCGAAGCCCCTAGAATTCGGAGGGACGAATTGGGGCGCTATATACGCCTAAATCGGACAAGGCCGATTCATCGCCTAAAGCGGAAAAAATCTTTAAGGATTTTAAGACCTCTCGAACAGCGACCAGCTCTTGCCGCATCATGCCGGTCAGTTTTCGGCTTTCTCTACTGAGGTGCTCGTCCGGAAGAACCGGGACACAATCGCAGTGGTTCTCCCTGCGCTACCTTAGCGGATATAACGGAACGTAAGATACCAAAACAAAGGAGCCGGGCTAGCCCAACTGTAGACCCAAGACATGATTCGGAGCTCATGCATATAGTGCTATAAGTTCGGGGTGCCGCACTTTTTAAAGTGTTCGGACTTTATTTGCCGTAGTACGGGGCGCCATAGGAAGCCCCTGGCAAACGCACCGTACCAAGGTGTACGGATGCAATATCAAAGAGACATTTGTAAAAAATGTTCAAATAAGAATAATAAGTTGATGCTATATATGATCTCCCATTGATGAATAATACGTTTAAGCGTATGTTTACAATGAAATGCATTAAGCGGAGATAAATAGGACTATTTAACATGTCCTATCCAGGGGCAGGCCGCATACGGATAGATAAAACAGTATAACGATCGTAAATAGATTCCACCTGGGTGTTTCCTTCTGTGCGCGAAGCCTGTTGCCTCCTAGGTTTTCTCTCGCATGTAAGTCTGGCAATCCGGCTCTTCTGAAGAGTCTATTCTAAAGAAATGTCCTGAAAAAGGAGAAGGATGGGTTATGAAGGTATGTAGCGGTTATCTGCACTGTTGACTGAGTCGTTGTTGCGCCTCCGCCTACGCCCATGGTATCTTGAGTGCGTAATTGTGTACGCGTGGCATGAATGCTGCTTTGATGGGGCTTGAGAGGAGGCCGTACTACTAGTCACGATCTTGGCGTGCTTGATGATCCTGTTGCGGGGTGCTCCAGACTCTCTTGACGGTGCTCGAAGTTGTTGTTGCCGGATTGTTTTGTCGGAGTAGGCCGCATTGTCTTCCGCCGCGAGGGCTGCAGTATGCTCCTCTGTTCAGAGAGAGCGGTCCATGTTTCCGTTGACTGTTATGACCCCGCGTGGTCCTGGCATCTTGAGCTTGAGGTATGCGTAGTGTGGTACCGCATTGAATCTAGCGAATGCGGTTTGTCCGAGCAGTGCGTGATAACCACTGCGGAAAGGGACGATATCGAAGATTAACTCTTCGCTTCGGAAGTTATCCGGAGATCCGAAGACCACTTCCAATTTTATAGAGCCCATACAATGGGCCTCTACGCCAGGAATCACGCCTTTAAAGGTGGTTTTGGTGGGCTTGATCCTTGAAGGGTCAATGCCCATTTTGCGCACTATGTCCTGATAAAGCAGGTTTAGGTTGATGCCACCGTCCATAAGGACTCGCGTGAGGTGGAATCTGTCGATGATTGGGTCTAGGACCAATGCGGCTGAGCCTCTGTGACGGATGCTAGTAGGGTGATCCTTACGATCAAAGGAGATCGGGCAAGCTGACCATGGGTTAAATTTGGGGGCGACTGGCTCCATCGCATAGACAACCCGTAGTGCTCGCTTTCGTTCCTGTTTAGGAATGTGAGTGGCGTAGATCATGTTGACCGTTTTCACCTGGGGGGGAATTTCTTTTGTCCCCCCATGTTTGGACGCCGGGGCTCTTCGTCATCGTTGCTGTGCAGCCCCTTGTCCTTCTTCTCGGCATTTATTTTGCCGGCCTATTTGAACACCCAGCAGTCTCTATTGGTGTGGTTGGCTGGCTTGTCCGGGGTGCCATGAATTTGGCACGAGCGCTCCAGTATGCGGTCCACACTGAACGATCCTTGATTATTTCTTTTGAACGTCTTCTTCCGCTGACCGGGCTTGGATCCGCTGAATCCGCCGTTGACTGTCGTGTCTTCAGTGCTGTCGCCGTTGTTCCGTCGCTTATGTCTATTACGCCGTGGCTTGCCGTTATTGTCGCGGCCATCCGAAGTGCCAGAATGTGGCGTAGTGCTGCTGCGGGCCAACCAGCTGTCCTCGCCCATGCAAAAGCGGGTCATTAGTGTTGTGAGAGCTGCCATGGACTTGGGTTTTTCCTGGCCGAGGTGTCGGGCGAGCCACTCATCACGGATATTATGCTTAAAAGCCGCCAGGGCTTCGGCGTCCGGACATTCGACTATTTGGTTCTTTTTAGTTAGGAACTGAGTCCATAATTTCCTGGCTGACTCTCCGGGCTGTTGAGTAATGTGGCTCAGGTCATCGGCGTCCGGTGTCGCACATATGTGCCCTGGAAGTTGTCGAGGAATGCGTCTTCTAGGTTTTCCCAGCTGCCAATGGAATTTGCTGGCAGGCTGTTTAGCCAGTGCCGAGCTGGTCCTTTGAGCTTAACGGGAAGATACTTGATGGCGTGTAGATCGTCTCCACGGGCCATGTGAATGTGGAGAAGGAAATCTTCAATCCATACTGCGGGGTCTGTTGTGCCATCATATGATTCGATGTTTACGGGTTTCAATCCTTCTGGGAATTCATGATCCATCACTTCGTCAGTGAAGCAGAGGGGGTGCGCGGCGCCTCTGTGCTGGGCTATGTGGCTACGCAGTTTGAATTGGTCTGGGTTGCTGTGTTCGGCTTGGCCGGACTTGTTGATAATGTATCCGTTGCGACGGTCATCGTCGCGTGCTGAGGCGCGCCCCCGTGATCCGTAGATCGATCTTGGTTGTCCTGCTTTGTTTTCCAGTATATCTTGCAGGTCCTGCCTATTGCCCCGGGTTGTAGTATATTGGCGTGGGGGTGCCGGCTGGTATGCGGGCTGATATGCCGTTTTATCCCGGCCACGAGGTGGCCGGTCAGCCGTATGGCGCTCGAGTCCGTATTCCTCGGCTGCGAGGACGTCTGTCCATCTGTCTGTGAGCAGGTCTTGATCAGCTTGGAGTTGCTGCTGCTTCTTCTTCAGGCTCCTCGCAGTGGCTATAAGCCGACACTTGAAGCGCTCCTGCTCTACGGGATCCTCAGGCACGCCGAACTCATCGTCGCTGAGGCTAATCTCGTCTTCGGAGGGGGGCATGTAGTTGTCCTCCTCCGGGTATCCGTCCGTCGCCTGTTCTTCTGGGCTGACCTGCTCATATTCCTGTTTGGCCTGCTCAAAGGCGGGTTGATCAGGGTTGTATTCTTCTTCGGCACCATTCGAATTGTTTTCGTCTCCTGGGCCGGTATTGCTGTGGCGGGGCTTGGAGCGACGCCGATGACACCCATGCTTTGCTTTTCTCCCTGAGGGATTATCCTTCGTTGCCTCATCGCCATTGGTTTCCTTCGGAGTGTCCACCATGTATATATCATAGGAAGAGGTGGCTGTCCACTTCCCAGTGAGCGGTGGTTCATGTTCTTCTCCTGCATCGTCGTCCATACCGTCGATGTCTTCGGAGTCAAGCACGTCGATTAGATCATCGATCATGGCAATGAAGTGGGTGGTGGGTGGGCAACGAATTCCTTCGTCGCCTGCTTCCCACTCGAGCCGGACATAGTTCGGCCGCGACTCTCCTGATAAAGATAGAGACTTTAGCAAGTTTAGTACGTCGT
>NC_041391.1:623849152-623849927 GCF_002162155.2 Triticum dicoccoides
AAAGGGTGAGCACTGGAAGATTCCGCAGTGGTAAACTCCATTACCGGAGCCCAACCAGGCTCGGTGGGCTCAGGAGCGCGCGGACCGGAACCTACAACCGGATACGAATCCGGGGGTCTGGAGTCACAGGCTTCCTCAGAAGTGAGGCCTGTGTTCGGCTTCACCGCCGATGAGTGTACGGCCTGCGGGGCGGGGTCCATCCCTCCATCCTTAGGCAACACAGCCTGCTCCGGATTTAAGTCTGGGGCTACTGCAGGGGTGATACCCCGAGCATTGTCCGACAGCAGGTCTAAGCCGTGCTCATCGTGACTGTCCGGTGCTCCTGGAGTAGGCCCGAATCCGTCGAAGATCAAGTCTCTGCGGATATCAGCCGTGTAGTTCAGGTTTCCGAACCTGATCTGGTGGCCAAGGGCGTAGCTGTCGATCTGCTCCAGATGGCCAAGCGAATTGGCCCGCAGTGCGAAGCCGCCGAACACGAAGATCTATCCAGGGAGAAAAGCCTCACCCTGGACCGTGTTGTTGACGATGATTGAAGGCGCCATCAAGCCTTGCAGCGAAGACACAGAGGAACTCTCAATGAAAGCATCAATGTCGGTGTCAAAACCGGCGGATCTCGGGTAGGGGGTCCCGATCTGTGCGTTTAGGCTGATGGTAACAGGAAGCAAGGGACATAATGTTTACCCAGGTTCAGGCCCTCTCGATGGAGGTAAAACCCTAGTTCCTGGTTGATTAATATTGAAGATATGAGTAGTACAAGAGTAGATCTACCACGAGA
>NC_041391.1:623850148-623851667 GCF_002162155.2 Triticum dicoccoides
CGTAGAGGCTAAACCCTAGAAGCTAGCCTATGATATGGTATGATTGTAATTGTGATCGGCCTTCTAAGGACCAACCTCTCCGGTTTATATAGACACCCGAGAGGGCTAGTGAGGGAGTCCTGGACTAGGGGGTGTCCGAGCAGCCGGACTATCAATATCCGCCGGACTCCCATACTACGAAGATAGAAGATTGAAGACTCCGGCTCGTGTCCGGAAGGTACTTTCCTTGGCGTGGAAGGCAAGCTTGGCAATACGGATATGTAGATCTCCTACCATTGTAACCGACTCTGTGTAACCCTAGCCTCTCCGGTGTCTATATAAACCGGAGGGCCTTAGTCCGTAGGACGAACATTACATCTCAACAATCATACCATAGGCTAGCTTCTAGGGTTTAGCCTCCTTGATATCGTGGTAGATCTACTCTTGTACTACCCATATCATCAATATTAATCAAGCAGGACGTAGGGTTTTACCTCCATCGAGAGGGCCCGAACCTGGGTAAAAACATTATGTCCCTCGTCTCTTGTTACCATCCGCCTAGACGCACAGTTCGGGACCCCCTACCCGAGATCCGCCGGTTTTGACACCGACATTGGTGCTTTCATTGAGAGTTCCTCTGTGTCGTCACCAATAGGCTCGATGGCATCTTCAACCATCAACGCTGTCCAGGGTGAGACTTTTCTCCCCGGACAGATCTTCGTATTCGGCGGCTTTGCACTGCGGGCCAATTCTCTTGGCCATCTGGAGCAGATCGAAAGCTACGCCCCTGGCCGTCAGGTCAGATTCGGAAGCTTGAACTTCACGGCCGATGACCGCGGAGACTTGATCTTCGACGGACTCGAGCCACAGCCACGTGCGCCGCACTGTGACGATGGGCATGATCTAGCTCTGCCGCCGGACAGTGCTTTGGAGGCCGCACTCGGATCCGCTCCGGCCACTAGCCTGAAGCCGATCGCCCATGTCGAGGGTCGGTGGATAGACGCCGCCCCGGGGGCTTCAACACCAACGGCGATGGAGCCGAATACCAATCTTGTCCCCTGTGAAACTCGTGATCCCGAGGCGTCGGACTCCTCGCCGGACTCCGAGCCTCCCGCGCCCCTGCCAATTAAACCAGATTGGGCGCCGGTTATGGAATTCACCGCCGCGGACATCTTTCAGCACTCGCCTTTTGGCGATATCCTGAATTCTCCGAAGCATCTCTCGCTATCAGGAGAATCCTGGCCGGACTATGGCCAGGACGGTTGGAGTACGGACGACGAAGAAATTCAAAGCCCACCCACCACCCACTTTGTAGCCACTGTCGAAGATCTAACCGACATGCTAGACTACGACTCCGATGACATCGACGCTATGGATGATGATGCCGGAGACGAACAGGACCCAGCACCCACGTGGCACTGGAAGGCCACCTCATCGTACGACGTCTACATGGTGGATACCCCAAAAGAAGGGGATGGCGAAAAAGCAGCGGAGGAAGATTCTCTAAAGAAGCAACCCAAACGCCGGCGTCAGCGGCGCC
>NC_041391.1:623851677-623852517 GCF_002162155.2 Triticum dicoccoides
CTCTAAATCCCGCCACAACAAGAATGGAGATTCCGGCACGGGAGACAATAACACTCCGGAGAGTGCCGAAGACGATCCCCTCCTGCAAGACTCAGCACAGGAGGACGCAGAAGCAAGCCCCCATGACAGGGCGGCAGACGAAGGGGTTGAGGATGATAACTATATGCCTCCCTCCGAAGACGAAGCGAGCCTCAACGACGATGAATTCGTCATACCCGAGGATCCCGTCGAACAAGAGCGCTTCAGGCGTAGGCTCATAGCCACGGCAAATAGCCTAAAGAAAAAGCAGCAACAGCTCCAAGCTGATCAAGATCTGCTAGCCGATCGATGGACCGAGGTCCTCGCGGCCGAAGAGTATAAACTCGAACTCCCCTCCAAAAGTTACCCAAGACGCAAGCTGCTCCCCCGATTAGAAGAGGAAGCATACATACCTTTATCACCAGCGCACGACATGGCTGACCGACCACCCCGTGGTCGCGACAGAGAGGCATTCAAGCCCCCAGCCAAGACCATACCCCGGCATCGATCCAAGAGTACGAAGCCAAAAGGGAACGCGCCGGACTTGCGAGACATCTTGGAGGACAAAGCAAGACAATCCAGATCCATCTATGGATCACGTGGGCGCCCTACGACCCACGACGAATACCGTCGCGCCGGACATAACGCCGGCCGGGCCGAACACAGCAGACAGCACTCCCTCGAGCTGCGTCGCGATATCGCTCAATACAGGGGCGCCGCACACCCGTTATGCTTCACTGACGAAGTAATGGATCATCAGATCCCCGAAGGGTTCAAACCCGTAAATATCGAATCTTACGATGGTACAACAGACCCCGCGGT
>NC_041391.1:623852819-623920772 GCF_002162155.2 Triticum dicoccoides
TGGATCGAAGATTATCTTCTCCACATCCATATGGCCCGCGGCGACGATCTCCACGCCATCAAATATCTCCCACTCAAGCTTAAAGGACCAGCTCGGCATTGGCTCAACAGCCTGCCCGCAGAGTCAATTGGGTGTTGGGAAGACCTGGAGGCCGCATTCCTTGATAACTTCCAAGGTACATATGTGCGACCACCAGACGCCGATGACCTAAGCCACATTATTCAGCAGCCAGACGAATCGGCCAGACAATTCTGGACACGGTTCTTGACGAAGAAAAATCAAATCGTCGGCTGTCCGGATGCGGAGGCCCTTGCAGCCTTCAAACATAACATCCGGGACGAATGGCTAGCCCGGCACCTGGGGCAGGAAAAGCCGAAATCCATGGCAGCCCTCACATCGTTAATGACCCGCTTTTGTGCGGGAGAGGACAGCTGGCTAGCCCGCAGCAACAATCTCCGCAAAAATTCTGGCAGTCCGGACACTAAGGACAACCACGGCAGGTCACGTCGAATCAAAAACAAACGCCGCATTAACGGCGACGACAAAGAGGATACGGCAGTCAATGCCGGATTCCGAGGCTCAAAACCCGGTCAACGGAAGAAGCCATTTAAAAGAACAACTCCGGGTCCGTCCAATCTGGACCGAATACTCGACCGCTCATGCCAGATACATGGCACCCCCGAAAAGCCAGCTAATCACACCAATAGAGATTGTTGGGTGTTCAAGCAGGCCGACAAGTTAATTGCCGAACACAATGACAAGGGGCTAAATAGCGACGACGAGGAGGAGACCCGGCCGCCGAACAGTAGAGGACAGAAGGGTTCCCCCCCACAAGTGCGGACGGTGAATATGATTTACGCAACCCATATACCCAAGAGGGAGAGGAAGCGCGCACTACGGGACGTCTATGCGATGGAGCCAGTCGCCCCGAAGTTCAATCCATGGTCCTCCTGTCCGATCACTTTCGATCGACGAGACCATCCGGCCAGCATATGCCATGGCGGATTCGCCGCATTGGTCTTAGACCCAATCGTCGATGGATTTCACCTCACAAGAGTCCTGATGGACGGCGGCAGCAGCCTGAACCTGCTTTATCAGGACACAGTGCGCAAAATGGGCATAGACCCATCTAGGATTAAACCTACTAAAACAACCTTTTAAGGTGTCATCCCAGGAGTGGAAGCCAACTGTACAGGCTCGGTCACACTGGAAGTGGTCTTCGGGTCCCCGAATAATTTCCGAAGCGAAGAGTTAATCTTCGATATAGTCCCGTTCCGTAGCGGCTATCATGCCTTGCTCGGACGAACCGCGTTTGCCAAATTCAACGCGGTGCCGCATTATGCATACCTAAAACTCAAGATGCCAGGCCCTCGTGGAGTCATTACGGTCAATGGGAATACGGAACGCTCCCTCCGAACGGAGGAACATACAGCGGCTCTCGCGGCAGAAGTACAGAGCAGCCTTCTACGCCAATTCTCTAGTCCGGCAATTAAAAAGCCGGACACATTAAAACGCGCCCGGAGCAACACCAACCAAGACCACCTGGCGCGATCAGAGCACGCGTAGCAATGCGGCCCCCACCCTCGCCCGCGCATGATCACTAGAATAACACTCCGCGTACATCATTACGCTTTGGAGATACCATGGGCGCAGGGGAGGGGCTTAACCACAAGGACCAAAGAGTGCGGCTCGACCACACAAGGGGCTCATGCGATCGCCCCCCTTGGCTTTGTTTTTTATCTTTTCTTGTTTTGCATACACAGGACTCCATTAACCAGAAGCCCTGTCCGACGGCGAACTTGCCGAACTCACGACGCAACAGTCAGGGATTAAAGAAGGCTGCGACGAACACTCAGGTGGTCTCCATTACGAGCATTAAATTCAATTACATACACCAAGTCTGCAGCTTATCCCTGGAGGGGGACATGTTAATTTAGTCCGAATCCCTTGCTTACCGCACTATTTGTATCAGTCCGCTTTATTAGCAGACCTTCTTTCATAAATAACGCAACATTTCCTTCTTGCAAGTACATTACCTTTTCATTGCAATTGTGTTATCTTTTACATATGTTCATTATATGACATCTTGCACCCGTATACTTTGGTACGGCCGAATACACCAGGGGCTTCTGTTCCCCATATTATGGTGTGATTAAGTCCGAACACTTTCACAAGTGCGGCACCCCGAACTTATAGCATTATATGAATCAGCTCCGAATCATGTCTTGGGTCAATAGTTGGGTTTGCCCGGCTCCCATGTTTTGGTACCTTACGTTCCGTTCCGTCGGCTAAGGTAGCACTGGGAGAACCACTGCGATTGCGCCCCGGTTGAGCCGGGTTAACGCCTCAGTGGAGAAAGCTAAAACTGACTGGCATGATAAGGCGAGAGACTGGTCGCTGTTCGAGAGGTTCTTTCGGGTCCTTAAAGGCTCATGCCGCTTCGAGCGAAGTTCCGGATGATGTCCGACGAAGGCGTGGATAGCGCCCCGGATTCGGCCTTCCGAATACCAGGGGCTTCGCTGAAATTTAAAATTATAGAATTCTATGGCTAAGTGAGAGTGTTCAAGCATTATAAGTCCGGTCGCCTTGTTCGTCGTGTTGAGCGCCTCCCTAGATGGACCCAATAATGGGAACAAGAGTGCTCAAGTTTATCACCGAACACCCCAGCCTTTGTAGCCTGGGGGCTGAAGCCAACGACTTGCCATCTCTCAGATTTTACAAACGGCCGCACAGAAGGTAATATTTTAAATTCAACAAGCGTTGCTCATGGCGCATATAAACGAAGTTTTCAGCGCACAGGATAAATAGACAGCAAGTTCACTCAAAGATTACATTAAGGGGGCACTCATCTGCAATATCGCGGGCTCCCTTCAGGACAATTTTATAATATCGCTCCGGCGTGCGATGCTCCTTGCCCGGCGGCGGCGGATCCGTGAGAAGCTTCTCCGCATCCAGCTTGCCCCATTCCACCTTTATGCGGGCAAGGGCCCGACGAGCACCTTCAATGCAGGCGGAGCGCTTGATCACATCCAGCCTGGGGCATGCATCGACCAGCCGCCGCACTAGGCCAAAGTAGCTGCCAGGCATGGCCTGCCCAGGCCACAGCCGGACTGTGAGGCCCTTCATGGCCTCCTCAGCTACCTTGTGGAGCTCGACCAGCTGCTTCAGCTGGTCGCTTGGGAGCACCGGATGGCCGGCCTCAGCATACTGAGACCAGAAGACCTTCTCCGTTGAGCTCCCCTCCTCGCCACAATAAAACGCAGCGGCATCAGACACACTACGCGGCAGATCTGCAAATGCCCCTGGAGAGCTCCGAATTCGGGTAAGTATCCGGTAATTTACATTAACATGCTTGCTCTGCATGAAAAACGCCTTACCCGCCGCTATCTTCTTCATGTCCTCTACTTCCTCATGGGCCTTCTGGGCCTCGGCCTTGGCGGACTTGGCACTTTCGAGAGCCGAGGCAAGCTCGGACTCTCGAGTCTTGGAGTCACGCTCCAAACTCTCATGCTTTTCCATGAGAGCCTGGAGCTCTTGCCGAACTTCCGCCACCAGTGCCGCTTGCTTTTCTCGCTCAGTCCGTTCTGTGGCCGCATTGCGTTCGGCCACGGACACGGCATCCTTCAGGGCTGCCACCTCGTTAGTGGCCCCTGCATTACATATATTATCCTTCTTAATCATGTTTGCAACCGAAACCCTTTTCTGTAAGGTACTTATTTAAAGTGGTGTTATTCACCTTCTTTTTCCTTGAGCTGCCTCTTGGCATGGCCGAGCTCTTGCTCCGACCGCTCAAGGTCCTTCTTCAGCGCCTCGACCTCCGCCGTTAATGCGGCAGAGGTCAACAGCGCAGCCTGCACACCCATATTGACATATTTTTTAGCAACCCTGCGTCTATTTTGTTAGATCCTTAGTCCGGCTTTTCTTTTCGAACACCGAACTAAGCATCAGGGGCTACTGTCTATGCGGTATCACATTACATTATTTTAAACTTCTTACCTCAAAGCCTGTTAGAAGGCTGTTGCAGGCTTCGGTCAGCCCGCCCTTGGCGAGCTGGACCTTCTCAATCACCGCACCCATGAGAGTGTGGTGTTCTTCCTCGATGGAGGCGCCTTTGAGCGCCTCCAGCAGGTTATCTGGTGCCTCCGGTTGGACGGAGGCCGCCGGCGTCACGGTCCTGCCCTTCTTTCGAGGGGGCTGCTTGCCGGACTCTGGAACCGCTATGGGTTCCGGAGTAGAGTCCGGCACAAAGTCCAGGGGGCTGCCTGATGGCGCCTCCGGAGCCTCCTCCTGGCGTGTCCCCCTGTGGGATTCTGCCTCATCGTCCTCGGCACGTGGGGTAGAGGCAGTCGGGATGGAATTTACATCCGACGGCGCCAACGACCCGCTCATCGAGTCGGGAAGGTCGTCAACGGCCGGACTAGAGGAACAATGCGGCATTAGAAGGACGCTAGATGACATACAATATACGGCATATAAATGATCCGGATACTTACGATCCTGCCGGACGCCGGGCCCTTGGAGGCCACTCATCCTCGCCAACGTCGATGTTGGCGAAACTGTCCGGGGGGATAGTTCTCCCCCTCTTGGACCCTTCGGCCGCCCCGGTTAGGGAGGCCTTCCTCTTCCTCTCTCCCTCCTCCGGGAGAGAGTACTCCTCCTCCTCCTCCTCGTCTTCGGGGGAGGAGTCCTCGTCGTCGTTGTCAGACGCCTGATTGCGGGAACTCTTTCGAGTCCCCGCGGCCACCTTCTTGGCCTTCTTCTCCGGCACCACGTACGGTGCCGGAACCAGCAGCCTTGCTAAGCGGGCATCCACTGGTTCTTCTGGCATGGGAGCCGGGCTGATGAGCAGCTGGGCCTTCTCCATCCAGTCCTGTCAAAGGAAGAGGCAGATTAAAAACCTCGCTAGAGTCAATCTAATTACTTCAAGTGTCCCGTAATGGGGTCGAATCACTTACCTCGTCAGTCGGAGACTGCGAGCTGAATCCGCGGTCTTCGGTCGTGGATGCGGGGGCTTCGGCGCCCTTGAACAGCACCCTCCAGGCGCCTTCGTACGTTGTGTCGAAGAGCACGCTTAACGTCTGGTGCTGTTCTGGATTAAACTCCCACAGATTAAATGCCCGTTCTTGGCATGGGAGAATCCGCCAGAGGAGCATGACCTGGACCACGTCGATGAGCCGGAGCCTATTGCTCACCAGCTTCTTGATGCAAGCTCGAAGTCCCGTCACCTCCACCGGAGCACCCCACTGCAGACCCTTCTCTTTCCAGGAGGTGAGCTACGTAGGGATTCCAGATCTAAATTCGGGGGCCGCCGCCCATGTGGGCTTGCGCGTCTCGGTGATGTAGAACCACCCCGATTGCCACCCCTTGACAGAGTCCACGAAGGTCCCTTCTAGCCAAGGGACGTTGGGCAGCTTGCCCAACATGGCGCCTCCGCATTCCGCTTGCATCCCCTTCACAACCTTCGGCTTGACGTTGAAAGTCTTGAGCCACAGGCCGAAGTGGGGCCGGATGCAGAGAAAGGCCTCGCACACGACGATGAACGCCGAGATGTTGAGGACGAAGTTCGGCGCCAGATCGTGGAAATCTAGGCCGTAGTAAAACATGATCCCCCAGACAAATGGATGGAGCGGAAAGCCCAGTCCGCGGAGGAAGTGGGGAAGGAAGACGACCCTCTCATGGGGCCCTGGGGTAGGGATGAGCTGCCCCGCATCGGGCAGCCGATGCGCGATGTCGCTGGAAAGGTATCCGGTGTCACGCAGCTTGGTGATGTCCTCCTCCTTAGCAGTGGAGGCCAACCATTTGCCTCCCCCTCCGGACATATTCGGAGAAGGGTCGAGGTGAGATGCGCGAGCTTGGGCGTTGGAGCTTGAGTTCGCAGGGGTGAATGAGCAAAGGGGGAAGAAGGCGTAGGTGAGAAGGTAAATCCTTTTCCCTTATATATAGGCAGACAAAACTATGCGTCCCTCACCGGCCTGGTAAAACTCGCTTATCTCCCAAGCGCCATCATCAATGGCACGGTTGGGTTACCCACGCACGTATTGATGAGAATCCCGGAATAAGGGGAACACGATCTCTGCTTCGACAGGACATGCCAAGGAAACCGCTTCGCTAAACGTGCTGAGGCGGAATAATAAAAACGATTCAAACAAGGACTTGGCTGCGGTGTGATGTCACGCTGCATAATACGTCAGCAGATTGAGCTAAGTGTATATTTTATTCTCTCTATGTTGGAATGTGGAATTTATTTTGCAGAGCCGGACACTATCCTGGTGTTCATTATCTTCTCCGAATTATTCAAGGAGGGGAACCCGCCGTGCAATGCCGAACATTATGCACGCCGGACTTATCGTCATTGAAGACTGGTTCAGGGGCTACTGAGGGAGTCCTGGACTAGGGGGTGTCCGAACAGCCGGACTATCAATATCCGCCGGACTCCCATACTACGAAGATAGAAGATTGAAGACTCCGGCTCGTGTCCGGAAGGTACTTTCCTTGGCGTGGAAGGCAAGCTTGGCAATACGGATATGTAGATCTCCTACCATTGTAACCGACTCTGTGTAACCCTAGCCTCTCCGGTGTCTATATAAACCGGAGGGCCTTAGTCCGTAGGACGAACATTACATCTCAACAATCATACCATAGGCTAGCTTCTAGGGTTTAGCCTCCTTGATCTCGTGGTAGATCTACTCTTGTACTACCCATATCATCAATATTAATCAAGCAGGATGTAGGGTTTTACCTCCATCGAGAGGTCCCGAACCTGGGTAAAAACATTGTGTCCCTCGTCTCTTGTTACCATCCGCCTAGACGCATAGTTCGGGACCCCCTACCCGAGACCGCCGGTTTTGACACCGACAGCTAGGGTTTACACGGAGTTGGTTACAAGGAAGGAAATATAACATCCGGATCGCCAAGCTTGCCTTCCACGCCAAGGAGAGTTCCATCTGGACACGGGACAGAGTCTTGAGTCTTGTGTCTTCACGCTTCAATAGTCCGGACGATGTATATAGTCCAGCTATCCGGATACCCCCTAATCCAGGACTCCCTCACCCGCAGAGACGATCTACACGCCATCAAATATCTTCCCCTTAAGCTCAAAGGACCTCCCCAGCACTGGCTAAACAGCCTGCCGGCAAATTCCATTGGCAGTTGGGAAAACCTGGAAGACACGTTCCTCGACAACTTCCAGGGCACATACGTGCGACCACCGGACGCCGATGACTTAAGCCACATTACTCAACAGCCCGGAGAGTCAGCCAGGAAATTCTGGACTCGGTTCCTAACTAAAAAGAACCAAATAGTCGACTGTCCGGACGCCGAAGCCCTGGCGGCCTTTAAGCATAATATCTGTGATGAGTGGCTCGCCCGACACCTCGGCCAGGAAAAACCCAAGTCCATGGCAGCTCTCACAACACTAATGACCCACTTTTGCGTGGGCGAGGACAGCTGGTTGGCCCGCAGCAGCACTACGCCACATTCTGGCACTTCGGATGGCCGCGACAATAACGGCAAGCCACGGCGTAACAGACATAAGCGACGGAACAACGGCGACAGCACTGAAGACACGACAGTCAACGGCGGATTCAGCGGATCCAAGCCCGGTCAGCGGAAGAAGACGTTCAAAAGAAATAATCAAGGATCGTTCAGTGTGGACCGCATACTGGAGCGCTCGTGCCAAATTCATGGCACCCCGGACAAGCCAGCCAACCACACCAATAGAGACTGCTGGGTGTTCAAACAGGCCGGCAAAATAAATGCCAAAAAGAAGGACAAGGGGCTGCACAGCAACGATGACGAAGAGCCCCGGCGTCCGAACATGGGGGGACAAAAGAAATTCCCCCCAGGTGAAAACGGTCAACATGATCTACGCCACTCACATTCCCAAACAGGAACGAAAGCGAGCGCTACAGGTTGTCTATGCGATGGAGCCAGTCACCCCCAAATTTAACCCATGGTCAGCTTGCCCGATCTCCTTTGATCATAGGGATCACCCTACTAGCATCCGTCACAGCGGCTCAGCCGCATTGGTCCTAGACCCAATCATTGACAGATTCCACCTCACGTGAGTCCTTATGAATGGCGGCAACAGCCCGAACCTGCTTTATCAGGACACAGTGTGCAAAATGGGCATCGACCCTTCAAGGATCAAGCCCACCAAAACCACCTTCAAAGGTGTAATTCCAGGAGTAGAGGCCCGTTGCACGGGCTCTATAACATTGGAAGTGGTCTTCGGATCTCTGGATAACTTCTGAAGCAAAGAGTTAATCTTCGATATCGTCCCTTTCCATAGTGATTACCACACACTGCTTGGACGAACCGCATTTGCTAGATTCAATGTGAAACCACACTATGCATACCTCAAGCTCAAGATGCCAGGACCTTGCGGGGTCATAACAGTCAACGGAAACATGGACCGCTCTCTCCGTATAGAAGAACATACTGCAGCCCTCGCGACGGAAGACAATGCGGCCTTCTCCGACAAACCACCAATCCGGTGACGACAACCCCGAACACCGTCAAGCGAGTCCGGAGCACCCCGCAACAGGATCGCCAGGCACGCCAAGAGCGCGACTAGTAGTCCCCCTCCGCTCAAGCCCCATCAAAGCAGCATTCGTGCCGCGCGTACACAATTACGTACTCAAAATACCATGGGCATAGGCGGAGGCGCAACAGTGACTTAGTCAACAGTGCAGTATAACCGCAACGTACTTTAATAACCCCCCCTTTATCTTTCAGGACACTGCTTTAGGGCAGCCTCTTCAGAAGAGCCGGATTGTCGGACTTACACAGGAGAGAAAACCAACGAGGCAACAGGCTTTGCGCACAAAGGAAATACCCAGGTGGAATCTGTTCACGATTGTTATACCTGTTTTTTATACCTACATGCAGTCCGCCCTTGGATAGGACATGTTAAATAGTCCTATTTACTTCTGCTTAAACGCACTCATTGTAAATATACGCTTAAACGTATTATTCATCAATGGGAGATAATATATAGCGTCAGTTTATTATTCCTATTTGCACATTTTTCCTATAAATGTATATTTAATATTGCATCCATACACCTTGGTACATTCAGTTTGCCAGGGGCTTCTTACGGCGCCCCATAATACGGCAAGACAAGTCCGAACACTTTCAACAGTGCGGCTCCCCGAACTTATAGCACTATATGCATCAGCTCCGAATCATGTCTTGGGTCAATAGTTGGGTTTGCCCGGCTCCCTTGTTTTGGTACCTTACGTTCCGTTATATCGGCTAAGGTAGCGCAGGGAGAACTACTGCGATTGTGTCCCGGTTTTTCCGAACGAGCACCTCAGTAGAGAAAGTCGAAAACTGACCGGCATGATGCGGCGAGAGCTGGTCGCTGTTCAAGAGGTCTTAAAATCCTTAAAGATTTTTTCCACTTTAGGAGAGGAATCGGCTTCGTCCGATTTAGGCATATATAGCACCCCAATTCGGCTTTCTAATTCTTGGGGCTTCGCCGAAATTTAAAATTGTAGACTTCTATGGCTAAGTGAAAGTTATAAAGCCGCATAGTTCGATTGCCTTGTTCGCTGCGCCAGACACCTCCTTAAGGGACCAAAAATTTGGATAAAGAGTGTCTCGGTTTTTCCAGGAACACCCCGGTACTAGTTACGTGGGGGCGGAAGTCGACGACTGGCCTACTTTCAGAATTTTATAAACAGCCGCACACAAGGTAATATTTTAAATCAAAAAGCGCTATATAGCGCAAGTAGCTTCGTCTTTATATTACAACAACGACAGAAGTACATTTACTCAAGGATCGTGTCCTTGGTACATTCATCGGCCACGAGACGAGCGCCTTTCATAATGCCATCATAATATTTTTCGGGACAGCGATGCGCCTTGCCCTCCGGCGGCCCGTCCTTCACTAGCTTCTCCGCATCCAGCTTGCCCCAGTGCACCTTCGCATGGGCAAAGGCCCGGCGGGCACCCTCAATGCAAACGAATCACTTGATCACCTCAAGCCGCGGACAGGCGTTTACCATCCGCTTTATCAGGCCGAAGTAGCTGGCAGGCAAGGGCTCACCAGGTCACATCCGGACTATGAAATCTTTGATAGCCACTTCGGCCGCCATGTGGAGTTCAACCAACTGCTTCAGTTGGTCACTCAGAGGCACTGGGTGTTCGGCTCCAGCATACTGGGACCAGAACAGCTTCTCCATTGAGCTCCCCTCCTCGGCACGGTAGAACTCCGCAGCATCAGATACGTTGCATGGCAGATCTACGAATGCCCCTAGAGAGCTCTGAATCCGGGTAAGTAAAAGAAATGTCTCCTCCACATGCTTGCTTTGCATAAAGAATGTCTTACCCGCCGCTATCTTCTTGGCCGCCTGGATTTCCTGCTGTGCCTTTTCGGCTTCGGCCTTGAAGTCTTTCACACTCGCAAGGGCCTTCGCAAGCTTAGACTCTTTCATCTTAAGATCATGCTCCAAGGACTCGAACTTCTTGCCGAGCTCCTGGAGCTCTTGCTGTACCTCGCCCACTCTAGCATCTTGCTTTTCGCGCTCCTTGTGCTCCAGGGCCGCCTTGTCTTCGGCCTCGGACATCGCTTTCTTCAGAGACGCCACTTCGGTGGTGGCCCCTCTTACAAAGTCACGACGCTTTATCGTTAGAATAACCAATTTTGTCTATTCTTTATGATATATGAGCGAGGTATCATTCACCTTTGTTCTCTTCGAGCAGCCTCTTCGTGAGGCCGTGATACATCCATTTTGCATCATGCTTTTATATCAATATTTATTGCATTATGGGCTGTTATTACACTTTATATCTCAATACTTATGGATATTCTCTCTTATTTTAGAAGGTTTACCATGAAGAGGGGGAATGCCGGCAGGTGGAATTCTGGCTGGAAAAGGAGCAAACGTTGGAAACCTATTCTGCACAGCTCCAAAAGTCCTAAAACTCCACGAAACAACTTTTTGGATTTAATAAGAATTTTTGAGCGAAAGAAATACACCAGGGGGCCCACACCCAGTCCAGGAGATAGGAGGACGTGCCCCCCCTATAGGGTGCGCCCCTATCTCCTGGGCCCCCTGGTGGGCCTCCGGTGTCCATCTTCTGCTATATCACCGCTTTTACCCTGGAAAAAATCATGGGCAAGCTTACGGGACGAAACTCCGCCGCCACGAGGCGGAACCTTGGCGGAATCAATCTAGGGCTCCGGCAGAGCTGTTCTGCCGGGGACACTTCCCTCCGGGAGGGGGAAATCATCACCAACGTCATCACCAACGATCCTCTCATTGGGAGGGGGTCAATCTCCATCAACATCTTCACCAGCACCATCTCCTCTCAAAACCCTAGTTCATCTCTTGTATCCAATCTTGTATCAAAACCACAAATTGGTACATGTGGGTTGCTAGTAGTGCTGATTACTCCTTGTAGTTGATGCTAATTGGTTTACTTGGTGGAAGATCATATGTTCAGATACTTTATGCATATTATTACCCCTTTGATTATGAACATGAATATGCTTTGTGAGTAGTTACGTTTGTTCCTGAGGACATGGGTGAAGTCTTGCTATTAGTAGTCATGTGAATTTGGTATTCGTTCGATATTTTGATGAGATGTATGTTGTCTTTTCCTCTAGTGGTGTTATGTGAATGTCGACTACATGACACTTCACCATTATTTGGGCCTAGAGGAAGGCATGGGGAAGTAATAAGTAGAGAATGGGTTGCTAGAGTGACAGAAGCTTAAACCCTAGTTTATGCGTTGCTTCGTTAGGGGATGATATGGATCCATATGTTTAATGTTGTGGTTAGGTTTACCTCAATACTTCTTTTGTATTTGCGGACGCTTGCACTAGGGGTTAATCATAAGTGGGATGCTTGTCCAAGTTAGGGCAGTACCCAAGTACCGGTCCACCCACATATCAAATTATCAAAGTACCGAACGCGAATCATATGAACGTGATGAAACTAGCTTGACGATAATTCCCAATGTGTCCTCGGGAGCTCCTTTCTCATTATTAGAAATTGTCCAAGCTTATCCTTTGCTACATAAAGGATTGGGCCACCTTGCTGCACTTTATTTACTTTATTTACTTGTTACTCGTTGCTATTTATCTTATCACAAAACTCTATCACCTACAATTTCAGTGCTTGCAGAGAAAACCTTACTGAAAACTGCTTATCATTTCCTTCTGCTCCTCGTTGGGTTCGACACTCTTACTTATCGAAAGGACTACGATTGATCCCCTACACTTGTGGGTCATCAAGACTCTTTTCTAGTGCCGTTGCCGGGGAGTGTAGCGCTTTTGGTGAGTGGAACTTGGTAAGGAAACATTTATATAGTGTGCTGAAATTTTCTCTTACTTGTCACTATGGAAACTAATCCTTTGAGGGGCTTGTTTGGGGTATCTTCACCCCAACCAGAAGAGCAAAGAGTTGCTCCTCAACCTACTGAACCTTATGAAAATATTTACTTTGAGATTCCTTCGGGTATGATAGAGAAACTGCTAGCTAATACATTTGCAGGAGATGGAACATTACATCCCGATTTACACCTTATCTTTGTGGATAAAGTTTGTGGATTATTTAAGCTTGCAGGTATTCCCGATGATGTTGTCAAAAGGAAGGTCTTCCATTTATCTTTGAAGGGAGATGCATTGACACGGTATAGGCTATGTGATGATACGAGATCTTGGAATTATAAGCGATTGAAGTTGGAATTTCACCAGAAGTTCTATCCTATGCATCGTGTTCATCATGATCATAATTACAAATATAATTTCTGGCCTCGCGAAGGAGAAAGCATCGCTCAAGCTTGGGGGAGGCTTAAGTCAATGTTATATTCATGCCCCAATCATGAGCTCTCTTGGGAAATGATTATTCAGAATTTTTATGCTCGGCTTTCTCTTGATAATCGCAACCTGCTCGATACTTCTTGTGTTGGTTCTTATATGCTGAAGACTATTGATTTCAAATGGGACTTATTGGAAAGAATTAAACGCAACTCTGAAGATTGGGGTTCCAACAATGGTAAGGAGTCAGGTATGACACCTAAGTTCGATTGTGTTAAATCTTTTATGGATATCGATGCTTTCCGTGGATTTAGCTCTAAGTATGGACTTGACTCTGAGATAGTAGCTTCTTTCTGTGAATCTCTTGCTACTCACGTTGATCTCCCTAAAGAGAAGTGGTTTAAATATAATCCTCCTGTTGAAGTGAAAGTAGTTGCACCTATTACAGTTGAAGAAAAGACTATTACCTATAGTTATCCTATTGTTCCTACTGCTTATGTTGAAAAACCTCCTTTTCCTGTTAGGATAATGGATCATGATAAAGCTTCTACTTTTGTTCGTAAGAGTAATACTAGGACTTATACACCTCCTGAGCAAATTAATTTGAACCTAGTATTGTTATGGTTAAAGATCTCTTGGATGAGGATTTAGATGGGCATGTTATTTCTTTCTGTGGTGAGACTGCCAATATTGCTAGACCTGATACTAAGACACGTAGACCTGTCGTAGGCATGCCTGTTATTTTTGTTAAAATAGGAGATCATTGTTATCATGGCTTATGTGATATGGGTGCTAGTGCTAGTGCAATACCTTATACTTTATATCAAGAAATTATGCATGATATGGGTGCTAGTGAATTAGAAGACATTGATGTTACTATTAAGCTTGCTAATAGGGATACCATTAAACCCTTTGGGATTGTTAGAGATGTTGAAGTTTTGTGTGGGAAGGTTAAATACCCTGCTGATCTTCTTGTTCTTGGTTCCCCACAAGATGATTTTTGTCCCCTTATTTTTAGTAGACCCTTCTTGAATACGGCTAGTGCTAAGATTAATTGTGAAAAGAATATTGTCACTGTTGGCATTGATGGTATGTCTCATGAGTTTAATTTCGCTAAGTTTAGTAGACAACCTCGTGATAGGGAACCACCTAGTAAGGATGAGATTATTGGTCTTGCTTCCATTGTTGTTCCTCCAACTGATCCGTTAGAATAATATTTGCTAGACCATGAAAACGATATGTTTATGAAGGAAAGGGAGGAGATAGATGAAGTGTTCCTTAAACAGGAACCTGTGCTGAAACATAACCTTCCCGTTGAAATTCTTGGGGATCCCCTCCACCCAAGGGTGATCCCGTGTTTGAACTCAAACCATTACCCGATAATCTTAAGTATGCTTATCTTGATGAAAAAGAAATATATCCTATTATTATTAGTGCTAACCTTTCAGAGAAAGAAGAAGAAAGATTATTGAAAACTCTGAAGAAGCACCGAGTTGCTATTGGATATACCGTTGTTCCTAATGATAAAGATGAATTGATCCCGCAAAGATTTATTACAGTTTATAGGGTGGTAATTGATTTCGTAAGTTAAATAAAGCTACTAAGAAATATCATTACCCTTTACCTTTTATTGATCAAATGCTAGAAAGACTATCCAAACACACACATTTCTGCTTTCTAGATGGTTATTCTGGTTTCTCTCAGATACCTGTGTCAGCGAAGGATCAATCTAAAACTACTTTTACGTGCCCTTTTGGTACTTTTGCTTATAGACGTATGCCTTTTGGTTTATGTAATGCACCTGCTACCTTTCAAAGATGCATGATGGCTATATTCTCTGATTTTTGTGAAAAGATTTGTGAGGTATTCATGGATGACTTCTCCGTCTATGGATCCTCTTTTGATGATTGTTTGAGCAACCTTGATCGAGTTTTGCAGAGATGCGAAGATACTAGTCTCATCCTGAATTGGGATAAGTGTCACTTTATGGTTAATGAAGGCATTGTCTTGGGGCACAAGATCTCCGAGAGAGGAATTGAAGTTGATAAAGCCAAAGTTGATGCTATTGAAAAGATGCCATGTCCCAAGGACATAAAAGGTATAAGAAGTTTCCTCGGTCATGCCGGTTTTTATAGGAGGTTCATTAAGGACTTTTCTAAAATCTCTAGGCCTCTGACTAATTTATTGCAAAAAGGTATTCCTTTTGTCTTTGATGATTATTGTGTAGAAGCATTTGAAATACTTAAGAAAGCTTTGATCACTGCACCTATTATTCAGCCACCTGATTGGAATTTACCTTTTGAAATTATGTGCGATGCTAGTGATTATGCAGTAGGTGCTGTTCTAGGGCAAAGAGTCGACAAGAAATTGAATGTTATCCAGTATGCTAGTAAGACTCTTGATACTGCCCAGAGAAATTATGCTACTACTAAAAAAGAGTTCTTAGCAGTTGTGTTTGCATGTGATAAGTTTAGACCTTATATTGTTGATTCCAAAGTTACTATTCACACTGATCATGCTGCTATTAAATATCTTATGGAAAAGAAAGATGCTAAGCCTAGACTCATTAGATGGGTTCTCTTGCTCCAAGAATTTGACTTGCATATTATTGATAGAAAGGGAGCCGAGAACCCCGTTGCAGACAACTTGTCTAGGTTAGAGAATGTTCTTGATGACCCACTGCCTATTAATGATAGCTTCCCTGATGAACAATTAGCGGTCGTCAGTGCTTCTCGTACTGCTCCTTGGTATGCTGATTATGCTAATTACATTGTTGCTAAATTTATACCGCCTAGTTTCACATACCAGCAAAAGAAAAAGTTCTTTTTATGATTTAAGACATTACTTCTGGGATGATCCACACCTTTATAAAGAAGTAGTAGATGGTGTTATTAGACGTTGTGTGCCTGAGCATGAATAGGAACAGATTCTATGCAAGTGTCACTCTGAATCCTATGGAGGACACCACGCTGGAGATAGAACTGCACACAAGGTACGACAATCTGGTTTTTATTGGCCTACTCTCTTTAAAGATGCTCGTAAGTTTGTCTTATCTTGTGATGAATGTCAAAGAATAGGTAACATTAGCAGACGTCAAGAAATGCCTATGAATTATTCTATAAGTGCATCTAGTGCCCCTTAGTGATTTTGGTGTATTGAAGACTTATAGGTTAAGGGACTGATGCGTTTGTGAGTGTACACAGGTCTATAAGTCTATGAGGAGTTTGATATTTACAGAGAAAGTCGACCCCTAAAAATGAAGTTCTTCGACTGAAGACTTTGATATTCTGAAGACTTTCTGAAGACTTTGAAAGTGAAGAAATTGGTGTGACCTTGAAGACTTAGTATTCATTTGAGGAACATGAAGCGTGAAGACTTTTGTTTTTGTAGTTTCATTTTCTCTTTCTTGAGTCATAGGAAACACCGTACTGTTAAAGGGGGTCGAGGAGATACTAAGGAAAAATTTCCATGTGATGCTCAACTCAAAATCCTACACCTACCAATTCCTTCGAGTGAAGCCTTTGGAAATCTCATACAGTTCAGTCATTTTCTTCAGTGACAGAGACGGAGTTCTTCTGGTCGCTGATGAATTTGTTCTAACTGAGGAGTTAGGAATTCGCCAGTGCGAATTGCCTACACAGTGAGGAACATGATAGCCCTGAGGAATTTGAGAGTCAAATTTCCGACCGTTGCTGTGCTGCGCGCGAGCTGTCCCAAAATATCCTATCCACCTAACGGTCATATCATTGAAGGGCATTTATGTCTTATCATGTCGGGCTGCTCCCTAGGCTATAAATAGCCGCCCCCTACAACCACTAGTTGGTTGGCTGCTCCGAGAGAACTTGACACTTGTCATTTGAGAGCAACCCATCCTTCGAGGACTTTGAGCGAAAATCATCAAGTGAGGAAAATCCAAAACCAAACCCCTACAAACCCAAAGTGATTAAGCATCACTGAAGAAATTGATCCTGCGTGGATCCGACGCTTGTTACCTTTGAAGACTGTGCTTCTTCCAGACGGTTAGGCGTCATGGTCTAGAGCATCCAAGAGGAATTGTGGATCGCCGAGTGACCAAGTCTGTGAAGGTTTGGAAGTCGCCTGAAGACTTACCACGAGTGATTGGACGAGGTCTGCGTGGCCTTAGTTCAAGGAGAATACGGTGAGGACTGGGTGTCCTGAGCTGCGTGCTCAGTGATTGGGTGTCCGGGACTGCGTGTCCTCGAGTTTAAATACTCAGCCGCTCCAACCAGACGTACAACTGAGACAGCAGTTGGAACTGGTCTACCAAATCATTGTCTTCACCAACTAACTGGTTCTATTTCCTCAACCCTTTCATTTCCTCATTACTGTGTTGAGTGTTTGTTCATATCTGTGCTTGAAGACTTTTACTGAAGACTTTCTCAAATTCCTCAGTTCAATTTCTTCAGTCTGTTTGTCTTCATCTTGTGTTATCCTGTGTTTACGCTTTCTGTACTCTGTGCTAGTCTTCATTTCATCATGATGACCATGCTTGTATTCTGTTATGCTTACTTCTGAGTACTTATTCCGCTGCAAGTAGTTCTTCGCTAAGGAATTTCCTCACCAGCAAATTCCTCAGTGAAGAATTCATAAAAATCGCCTATTCACCCCCTCTAGTCAATATAACGCACTTTCAATTGGTATCAGAGCGAGGTACTCCCTTGTTCTGTGTGATTTTGGTTTAACCGCCTGGAGTTTTAGTTATGTCGACCGCAGGTATGAAGAAAGTGACATGCCCTATCTTTGACGGTCATGATTATCCCAAGTGGAAGGCCATGATGAGGAAGCGCCTCATGGCAATCAATAGCGAGCTGTGGACCGTCACTGAGATTGGTCTTACTGATCTATGCAAGATGGCGGACGCTGATGATATTCGCAAGTACACTCGACTTGACATCTTGGCGAAGGATATCATCTGTTCCTGCCTATCCAGAGATGAATTCAGGCGCATTATGCATCTTTGCAAAGCGAAGCTTATCTGGGACCGAATCTCTGATGTGTATGAAGGTCATCGAACCCGTCATGATCCCTAGTTTGAGGACTTCAAGGAATCTCTCAAAACGATGACTTTCGAGCCAGAATCATCATCTTCTACATCATGTCTCATGGCAAACGGTGCTGAGGTAACCGAATGCTCCTCATCCGAGTTTTGTGACGATGAATCTGATAATGATGAATCTGATAATGATGAATCTGATGATGATATTGAATCTTGCTATACCAAACTTGTTTGCATTGCCACTAAACAACAAACGGCTTTGGAGCAAGTTCAAAGCATGCTAGACAGAAGTGAAGATATGTTGGGTAAAGCAATGGATCAGTCAAAAGCATTGGGTGAATGTCTTCAGAGAATTCACTCCAAGTTTGACGCCCTTCAAGATCAACATAATACCCTCTTGACAGATCATGAGAAGCTTTCTTCTGAATCTCTTCAAAGAAAGGAAGATCTTGAAAAGCTAAGGGTGTGTTATGAAGATCTTCTGAAGGAGCGCGATTCATTACTAGCTCAACAAATCAGTGCTTCTCAAGAAGAATTTGCTCCTCCATGCTTAAAGTGCATTGAACATGAATCTGGTAATTCTTCACCTGAATGTTCAAATGCTTCAACTGTTACAAATTCTTCACCTGCCTCTGCTATCACTAATTCCTCATCTGAGGACATTGCTAGTATCACTGACAATGCAGGGCTGAAGGAATTGTACATGACAGGCATGTACAAAAGCCTCAAAGGGCATCAGACTCTTTGTGATGTGCTTAAAAAGCAGATCCTCAATAGAAACCCTAGGAAAGAGGGTATTGCCTTTGAGAGGAAACTTAATGCTGATGGAACATATTGGAAGCCTGAGCAGTACCCCAAAACCTCATGGGTTGCTACAAAGGGACCTCCAGTTGATCCATCTAACTTATCTGGATTTACATGTGAATCTCTTCATTCTTCTGATGAGTCAATTGACTCCAACTATAAACTGTTCAGAAATCAGAATGGTGAAGTATTTGCTAGATATGTTGGCACTAACTGCAGGAATGGTTCCCCTATGAAGAAAATCTGGGTTCCCAAGAAGTGCCTTGAAAGTCTTCAGGTGAATGTCCTCATGACACCACCTGTGAAGGACAGGAACCCCAGATCAAATTCTTCATATGGACCAAATTCTTCATATGGATCCAAGTCCTCATACGGACCAAATTCTTCACATGGATCAAATTCCTCAAAAGGATCAAAGTCCTGATATGATTATCATCGTGGTAACAACTTTGTCTCGCAGGGTAGAGCTAAGGGCTATGAATATGTGCATTATTCTTCAAACCATTATGTTCATAAGTCCTCAAAGAATTTCTTTGCTTATTCATATGCTTACCCTAACCCCTCTTATGTGAAACGAAATGGTTTGGCATCTTTGCCACCTTTATCATATGGTGCTCACAGAGTGATGAATTCTTTGCCACCCCTCCAGATGTGGGTGGTGAAGAAAAAGAACTAATCTCTTCTGTAGGGTCAGGTCTCTAGACGAAAATGCCACCCCTCCAGATGTGGGTGGTGAAGAATTTGCTGGGGACCTGACGAAAATGCCTGAAAGGACGCAGGCGAATCATGATGAAATGAACCTTCATTTCACACGTCCTAATTCTGCTACATCTGTTTACAGCTTGATGAAATTCATCTGATGAACTTGATATCATATTCTTCACTGATGAAGCATATGAGATTGTAAGCTACACTAATTCATCTGCATGATGATCAACCCAAAGCTAGTGAGTGGGTCCTCGATAGTGGATGTATGAATCACATGACTGGTGACAAGAATCTATTGATGGATGCTCCCTTATCATCGTCACATCTGAAGCATATCATCTTTGCTGACAAAGGCAAAAGTCAGGTATTGGGTCTTGGTAAGGTTGCAATCTCTAAGGATAAACACATGGACAAAGTCATGCTTGTTGAGTCCTTAGGATACAATCTCATGTCAGTCTCAATGCTTTGTGATCTTGATATGGTTGTTGTCTTTGGCAAGTATCGATGTGTTGTGATTATGGAAGCTGGCAATTCCAAAGTCTTCGAAGGCTTTAGGAGAGGAGATTTGTATATTGTTGATTTCTCTACAGGACCACAACCAGCCGTGTGTCTACTTGCAAAAGCTTCAGAAGGCTAGCTATGGCATCGACGACTTGGTCACGCAGGCATGAGGAATTTGCACACGCTTGCAAAGAAGAAGCATGTCATTGGCATTGAGAATGTCAAATTCCTCAAAGATCACTTATGCGGAGCCTGTGAAGCTGGAAAAATGACCAAGGCCAAGCATCCAGCGAAGACTATCATGACCACTACTCGTCCATTCGAATTGCTTCACATGGACCTCTTCGGACCTAATCATTACTCAGCAGTCACTAATGATGCATCTCTATATGGTTTTGTCATTGTTGATGATAACTCTCGATATACATGGGTACACATTGTTACTTACAAACATGAAGTGCAGGAAGTCTTCAAACGATTTTCCTCGAGGGCTTCAACCAACTTTGGTGTGAAGATCAAGCACATCAGAAGTGACAATGGAACTGAGTTCAAGAATTCCGGTCTTGATGATTATCTTGATGAACTTGGTATTACTCATGAGTTATCTGCTCCCTATACTCCACAGCAAAATGGCGTCATGGAGCGCAAGAACAGAACTCTTGTTGAGATGGCTTGCACTATGCTTGATGAATACAAAAC
This sequence comes from Triticum dicoccoides, assembly GCF_002162155.2. Lineage (NCBI taxonomy): Eukaryota > Viridiplantae > Streptophyta > Magnoliopsida > Poales > Poaceae > Triticum > Triticum dicoccoides. The sequence goes on from NC_041391.1 coordinate 623,873,318, forward strand.
GCCCCAGCGTTTTTGGATTGATGCAATTGATACTGCGTGCCACATCATCAACAGAGTATATCTTCACAAATTCTTCAAGAAGACGGCCTATGAACTCCTCACTGACAAGAAACCCAATGTGAGTTATTTCAAAGTCTTCGGTGCTAAATGTTGGATTAGAGATCCTCACCACAACTCTAAATTTGCACCGAAAGCACATGAAGGTTTTATGCTTGGTTACGGAAAGGACTCGCACACCTACAGAGTCTTCAACATTGTTCTTCACAAGATTGTTGGCACTGTAAATGTGCGGTTCGATGAAACTAATGGCTCGCAAAGAGAGCACCTACCTTCTGTGTTGGATGAACCAGCACCTGAGGATTCCATCAAGTTCAAGGCAACTGAGGATGTCATTCCTACTGAAGAATCTGCTGAAGAATTCATTCCAGTTCATGAAGAACGTCGAGCTGATGCACCTGAAGAAAATGCTGAGGAAAATGGTGCTGATGAAAATGCTGATCAAATTCCTCAGCGACAACCAGCTCATCCTCGCATTGCAAAAGAAGTGCAAGTGGAGAAGATCATCGATGACATTAGTGCACCAGGTCCTCTCACACGCTCAAAAGCTTCACATTTATCTAACTTTTGTGGACACTATGCTTTTGTCTCTATCACAGAGCCCACTAAGGTAGATGAAGCATTTATGGAGCCGGAGTGGATTCAGGCTATGCAAGAAGAATTACATCAGTTCGAGCTTAACAATGTCTGGGAACTGGTCAATCGTCTAGATCCTCGCAAGCATAATATCATTGGCACAAAGTGGATCTACCGCAACAAGCAAGATGAAAGTGGCCTTGTGGTGAGGAATAAGGCACGACTAGTAGCTCAAGGCTACACACAGGTTGAAGGAATTGATTTCGATGAAACTTTTGCACCTGTTGCTAGACTTGAGGTATTCGCATATTACTTGCTTATGCTAACCATCATGATATCATCTTATATCAAATGGATGTGAAAAGTGCATTCCTCAATGGTAAGCTTGAGGAAGAAGTATATGTTGCTCAACCCCCAAGTTTTGAAGATCCAAAGAATCCTGACAAAGTCTTCAGACTTAATAAGGCCCTCTATGGCCTCAAGCAAGCCCCTTGGGCGTGGTATGATACATTGAAGGAATTCTTTATGAAGAATGGCTGCACATCAGGTTCACTCGACCCTACTCTAAATCTTATGATGGTGAACTATTTATGTGCCAAATATATGTTGATGATATTATCTTTGGTTGTACTGACCAACGTTATAGTGATGAATTTGCCTATATGATGAGTGAAGAATATCAAATGTCTATGATGGGATAGTTGAAATTCTTCTTGGGTCTTCAAATTCGTCAGCAGCACAATGGCATATTCATATCTTAGGAGAAATACCTCAAAGATGTACTGAGGAAATTCGGCATGCAAGATTGCAAAGGCGTCAAAATTCCTATGCCCACAAATGGCCATCTATGCACTGATGAAAATGGTATTGACTTCGATCACAAGGTATATCGCTCCATGATTGGTTCTTTATTGTACTTATGTGCATCTAGGCCAGATATAATGCTTAGTGTTTGCATGTGTGCCCGATTTCAAGCTGCACCGAAGGAATCACACCATAAGGCTGTGAAGCATATTCTTCGATATCTAGCTCACACACCAACACTAGGATTATGGTACCCCAAGGGCTCTGCTTTTGATCTCATTGGATATTTTGACTCTGACTATGCTGGTGATCGTGTGGACCGCAAGTCAACATCTGGCACTTGTCATTTCCTCGGACGATCTTTGGTCTGTTGGTCCTCGAAGAAACAGAACTGCGTATCACTGTCTACTGCAGAAGCTGAATACATTGCTGCTGGCTCTTGCTGTGCTCAACTGCTTTGGATGAAGCAAACCCTCAAGGACTATGGCGTCAACGTGAAGAATGTGCCTCTCCTCTGCGACAATGAGAGTGCCATCAAGATTGCTCACAACCCAGTTTAGCACTCGAAGACAAAGCACATTCAGATTCGTCATCATTTTCTTCGTGATCATGTGTTGAAGGGCGACATCTCCATCGAGCACGTGAAGACTGAAGAACCGCTAGCTGATATCTTCACTAAGCCCTTGGATGAGAAGAGATTTAGCAAGTTGCGGTGTGAGCTAAATATCTTAGAATCTTCGAACGTTCTTTGAAAAGGACACACATCCTAACACTTATGCAAAATTGATGACTTAGATGTGCAACACATGAAGAAACATTTTTCTTCAATCAATGAAGAATAACACTCTAAGTGTGAAGAAATTAAAGAAGAATTTGATTCTCAGAACCCTACGACAATTGTACGCGGTGTCTGAAATCATCATTCTTATACGGTGGGTCATGCCACCACAAAAAGTTGAAAATCTTCAATTTGACTTTTTCCTCAGTTTTTGAAATTCTTCAGTTTTTCAAATTCTTCAACTTTGCAAAATATTCATTGTTTCCGTCGTTTTTCTTCATTGGCTATATACATATATATGAGTTTATGTCCTCTACAGCATTCACTTATATCTATTTCTTCAAGTTGCTTTTTCTGCTAAGTGAATGTGATCGGACCCTTCCCCCTCTATGCTATACTCAACCCAATCTATTCACAAATTCTTCATGTGCGTTCTATTTGAAACTCGTTCAAAATCTTCACTGTGTCCTTGTCAGCTGAAGAAATTGCGAACGAAACTTTAAAACAAATCTTATCCAGATTTTCGGTTTTGCCGCTCAAACCGTTCCGCATCCCATGATGCATTATTTTATTCACCCACGATCTTACACGATCTCAACTACACTGTACGTGGGTGACACATGTCGCGAGAAGGAGAAAGGGCAGGGGCATGTTCGTCCCAAAATCTTCGGGCGAACAGTTTTTCACCGTGGCTATAAATACCCCTCTCCCCTTCCTCACTTCATTTACTCTGCTCGACCGCTCTCTCTCTCGCTCGAGCTCCTCAAACCCTAGCGCCGCCGCTACTCCATCATCGCTGGTGAGGAAGAGCTTCGCTGCCTCAACCTCGTCGCCGTCGTACTCGCGCCGGTTGCGGAAATCTTCACTCCGCCGCCGCCGTAGCTGTTTCCCTCTGCCAAGTTAGGGCGTGGGAGATCTAACCTGACGAACTTCACAGCTGTTCATCTCAGTTCGTCGTGTTCTTCACTTCGGGTAATTAAAAGTTACTTTTATTACTCGCTTTGATTCTCAAACTTTCCTGAAAATCTTCAAAGGTGTTTATTCTTCAAATCTTCACACATATGAACACCTCACACATTATATGCTCTTGATCCATTTCTCTAAGCAATCATTTTCTTCAAGATTCCTCAATTGTGTGGATCTTCGATCTGTACAACTCTGGAACCTAAGACAACGAACGCTTAGTGAAATTCCTCAAGGCTCATCTGGTCAAATTCCTCAAAACTTGTCTTTTCGAAAAAAAAACCTTCTGAGAACGCATATGACCTCTCCAAATTCCTCGCACCTATACTCTGTTCACAGGTACTCATGTCCGCTGCTGAATCACTAGGTTCTCATCAACTTAACTCATTTGCAGCGTTCCTTGAAGAAAAATTGCATACTTCTTCAGAGTGTTCAATTGTTCAAATTCCTCGTCTGAAGAATATGGCTGAAGGTAAGAGACCGCAGAAAGGAGGAAAGAAGCCTGAGGTCATGACTGCTTTCGAGATCCCTGATGAAATTTATGCTGGCTATTGCACACCTAATGAACCAAATTTTGGCAAAGAAACCAAAAATCAGCGCAAGGTGCACATACAGAAGATTGAACGGAGATGGGCAAGAGAATGGAGGGAGTACAGATATGTGACTCCAAAGTATATGAAGAAATTTGCTTTAAATCCTCCATGCCCAAGAGCTCCATTGGCACCTGGCCAAGTAGCCGATCCCACCAGCATCAAAAGTGGTGAGGACTTTCCTGAAGAATGGGCTAAGCGCCAAGCTAAATTGGCAAGACAAGCCAAGGAGGCAGTGAAGAAATTCAATGAGGATTCTGCCACAGCTGCTGCTATTGAGGACTCGGTCAGACCAAGGAAATCTATGCCAAAGAAGCCTGCTCGTAAGCCAAGTGCTTCACCAACAGCGCCCTCACGGCCAAGTTCCTCAGCTATGCCCTCACGGCAAATTCCTCAGACTGCTACTGCTCCATCAAACTCCTCAGCTCCTGTGCATCTGGCTACATGTCAAAGGACTACTGGTTTTTCAATTGCCTCTGGTGTCTCAGCAAGTTCCTCAGCTGCACCAATGTCCTCATCAGGCCCCACACTGTTGAAGACTAAAGCAACAGCTGGACGCGGTCCTCGGCCAAGTCCAAGGAAGAAACAGGTCGCATTCCATGTGCCCTCTGATGATGAAGCTTCTAATGATGAACTTGCAGAAATCATCAGAGACAAACAGGTGAAGGCCGCTAGAGCCAAAGGCACATCTGTGCCACTGCTTTTGGATCCAAAGAAAATCCTCGATTACATTGATCTCTGGCACAAGGATCCAAACACCCCAATGCCTGATTTTCCTCTGACTCCTGGTCAAAGTCACATGCTGACCCATTTCATCACTCAAGAGAAATGGAAGTTTGAAAAGGCAAGAGAGATCAAGAAAGCTCAATACAGAAAGGAGAAGCTCCTGAAGAAAAATGTTGTCAGAATGACACCTGAGGAACTTCTCCAGGCTCAGTCTGAGATTCAAGCCCTCAGCAAAGACTTTGATGCCTACTATGCTGATTGGCAAGGAGCCAAAGTGAGATTCATCAATCTGAAGAAGAAATTGACAAATGTTGCAGCCCCATCGCAACAAGAAAACCCTCAGGCTGCAGACTCTGCTCAGCCTGCTGAAGAACATGCCAGCATCGCTGATGACTTTCAGCCTGCTGAAGAAAATGCTAGTTCCAGGGCTGATGAAGAAATACCAGCCGCTGAAGAAATTGCCAGGGCATCCACTAGTGGTGCGCCTGAAGAAACTGAAGAGATCAGGGCAACTGCATCAGTTGCGCCTGAAGAAATTCAACCAGATTCCTCAGCTCCTCTTGCGCCTACACCAACTCCAATTCTTCCATCTGCCTATGAGGTGAAGAAGACCAAGGCTGTAGAGCGAGCTGCAGTGAAGAAAAGGAAGGCATCAGCTGCGTCAAATTCTTCGTCTGCGAAGAAAATGAAGCCAATGACCAGCTCACTTGAACATCCAATTGATGCTGTTCCAATTTCCTCCATGTCATCAAAGGAAATTGTTCCTTTTGGAGAAGACTATAAGATCCCAAGCGGATCTGATGAAGAAAAACATTCTGCTGCTTCGTCAGGGCAGATTGATGAAGAAATTGAAGTGGACGCAATCCCTTCAACGCCAGTCATTTCCTCACCTATGCCTCAGTTCACAGCTGAAGAGGCTGGTGTTGAGGAAATTGAAGATGAAGATGTGGATATAGGATGCACCACACCTGTGATGAATGATGACTTTTGGGAAAGTCAGCATCCCAATACTCCTCTATTCACACCTATCCAACAGATTCCTCAGTCCCCGGCAACAACAGTTCAACTGGGCTCTGAAGAAACTCATCCCACTCCCTCTGTTCATGAAGATATTCCAGCCGCTAGTGCTGAAGAACCTGCTACTGCTGATCATCAGGTTGCACAAGAAGAGGAACCAGAAATTCCTCAGCCTGAAGAACCTGAGCTCGCGATTCCTGAGGTGGTATTGCAACTCACTGACACCCCTCTGCCAAAGCCGAAGAATCCGTTCTCAAGCAAACAGAAGTTCAAGGATGAAGACTTCTTTTCCGAGCATGTATTCTTCACTGACTACAACCCCTATGACTCTGCTCGCATAAGGAAGAGGCGTTTCTGGACTGCTAGTCAAGCCAACTTCTATTCCTCAGTGCTGTTTGACAAAGACAAAATCTTCGATCATGAACATATTCCTCACGTGGATATGGAATCTCTGCCATGCTTCGAGCCAGTCCTCAGTGTTCTTCACGATGCAGGATTACTCAATTTCTGCATTGACATCTGTGATTGGAATGAAGAACTCATTCTTCAATTCTATGCTACATTGCATATCACTGGAGACGCTGAAGATGTCAACTCATGGGTGTTGGATTGGATGACTGAAAACACTCACTACAAGGCACCAGCAACTGAATTGCTTCGTGTCCTTCCTCTCGATCCTCCCCATGACAGTGCATGTTGCATCTACGGTGATCCTGAACTAACAAATCACTATATGCAAGTGCTTATGAAGCCTTTGAAGCCAGGGCAGGCCCCACGAACCAAATTCCTCATCAAGGAATTACTCTATGTGCCTCGGACTGTCTATCGCATTTTGACGAAGACAATGAGTCCTATCAAAGGCCACGACTCAAATGATGAAGAAGTCGTTGGCATCATGAAGAATATGCTCTTCAACATCATTCATGGCGTTCCCGTCAACTTTCATGATTTCTTCATGAGGACTCTGGCAAATGTTGCTATGTCACCATTCGAGCTGAAGCCCTATGCGCCTTGGATTATGAGATTCATAAGGGTAAGATCTTCACTGAATTACAAAGCTGACACTATGAACCACGGTAGCTACTTGCCTCCCATTGAAGTCCTTAAACGGCCAGTTTCTTCATCTGATGATAAAGACAAGGCAGCTGCTGTGATCGATGAAGGCATTCGTCCATTGGATGGTCAATTTCGCCTTGCTGCATCTTACTCAACCAATGACGACTCTGCCACACATGACACTGCCGCAAACACCTCAGCCAAGCAAAATCCTCAAGCCATAGCACCCAGGGTGATGACTGACCATGAGTTACTCCTCAGTCTTCATCAGAAGGTTGATCGCAATCACAAATGGGTAAAGCGTCAGTTTGGTGCAATTCTTCACAACATGACCTCAACACACAATGAAGTGAAGAAGAACCATTACTACCTTCATGAAACCCTCAACCGCACCTGGGCTGTCCTCACTCATGTCTATAGCGCTGAAGAACTGAAGACTATGGGTCTCAACGAAGAATTTGACTGGTCTGCACCTCCTCCGAAGAAATTCAAGAGGGTCAAAGTTCCTCCACTGGTGGCCAGCTCTTATTCTTCATCGCGTGACACTGATGAGTATGAAGATTTGGACGACACTGCGGCAGGCCCTGCTACAACAAACAACCCCGACAACGCTGGTGCTCCTCCATCGACTTGAAATTCTTCAGGGGCGTTAGTCCTCAGTTTCAACCCTTTTGGTCATTTGATGACAAAGGGGGAGAAATCTGAGTTAGTCTTCAAGCGGGTCTATATTAAGGGCATTTTGTTAAGTTACAACTCTCGTTCTTCTGAAACTCTTACTTGGATCGAGTTGTAATCTTAAACCCGATGGTGCGCTGATACTTTTGTTGCATTATGCTCTGAAACTTTTGATGCTTTCGGCATTCTTATTCCTCGTTAATAACATTGCACGCATGCTGAATTTCATCAGGCACCATATTTCATCATGCATTTCAAATTCTTCATATTATATATCAAATGCATGTATGAATTACAAGATATAGGGGGAGATCTCCATGATTCAACTCTTTAAATGTGCATTGCCTCAAAAGCAAATTCCTCACTATGCACATCTTCAGGGGGAGTTCTTCTATATCTTGCAATCAAATTCCTCAATATCAGTATTTACACTTCGTATGTTTATCCCCGTTGAAAACTTAACCTATGTTGTCATCAATCACCAAAAAGGGGGAGATTGTAAGTGCATCTAGTGCCCCTTAGTGATTTTGGTGTATTGAAGACTTATAGGTTAAGGGACTGATGCGTTTGTGAGTGTACACAGGTCTATAAGTCTATGAGGAGTTTGATATTTACAGAGAAAGTCGACCCCTAAAAATGAAGTTCTTTGACTGAAGACTTTGATATTCTGAAGACTTTCTGAAGACTTTGAAAGTGAAGAAATTGGTGTGACCTTGAAGACTTAGTATTCATTTGAGGAACATGAAGCGTGAAGATTTTTGTTTTCGTAGTTTCATTTTCTCTTTCTTGAGTCATAGGAAACACCGTACTGTTAAAGGGGGTCGAGGAAATACTAAGGAAAAATTTCCATGTGATGCTCAACTCAAAATCCTACACCTACCAATCCCTTCGAGTGAAGCCTTTGGAAATCTCATACAGTTCAGTCATTTTCTTCAGTGACAGAGACGGAGTTCTTCTGGTCGCTGATGAATTTGTTCTAACTGAGGAGTTAGGAATTCGCCAGTGCGAATTGCCTACACAGTGAGGAACATGATAGCCCTAAGGAATTTGAGAGTCAAATTTCTGACCGTTGCTGTGCTGCGCGCCAGCTGTCCCAAAATATCCTATACACCTAACGGTCATATCATTGAAGGGCATTTATGTCTTATCATGTCGGGCTGCTCCCTAGGCTATAAATAGCCGCCCCCTACAACCACTAGTTGGTTGGCTGCTCCGAGAGAACTTGACACTTGTCATTTGAGAGCAACCCATCCTCCGAGGACTTTGAGCGAAAATCATCAAGTGAGGAAAACCCAAAACCAAACCCCTACAAACCCAAAGTGATTGAGCATCACTGAAGAAATTGATCCTGCGTGGATCCGACGCTTGTTACCTTTGAAGACTGTGCTTCTTCCAGACGGTTAGGCGTCATGGTCTAGAGCATCCAAGAGGAATTGTGGATCGCCGGGTGACCAAGTCTGTGAAGGTTTGGAAGTCGCCTGAAGACTTACCACGAGTGATTGGACGAGGTCTGCGTGGCCTTAGTTCAAGGAGAATACGGTGAGGACTGGGTGTCCTGAGCTACGTGCTTAGTGACTGGGTGTCCGGGACTGCGTGTCCTCGAGTTTAAATACTCAGCCGCTCCAACCAGACGTACAACTGAGATAGTAGTTGGAACTGGTCTACCAAATCATTGTCTTCACCAACTAACTGGTTCTATTTCCTCAACCCTTTCATTTTCTCATTACTGTGTTGAGTGTTTGTTCATATCTGTGCTTGAAGACTTTGACTGAAGACTTTCTCAAATTCCTCAGTTCAATTTCTTCAGTCTGTTTGTCTTCATCTTGTGTTATCCTGTGTTTACGCTTTCGGTACTCTGTGCTAGTCTTCATTTCATCATGATGACCATGCTTGTATTCTGTTATGCTTACTTCTGAGTACTTATTCTGCTGCAAGTAGTTCTTCGCTAAGGAATTTCCTCACCAGCAAATTCCTCAGTGAAGAATTCATAAAAATCACCTATTCACCCCCCTCTAGTCGATATAACGCACTTTCATATTCTCTTGTTATTGAACCGTTTGATGTTTGGGGCTTTGATTATATCGGACCTTTTCCTGCCTCTAATGGTTATACACATATTTTAGTTGCTGTTGATTACATTACTAAGTGGGTAGAAGCTATTCCAACTAGTAGTGCTGATCATAACACTTATATTAAAATGCTTAAAGAAGTTATTTTTCCGAGGTTTGGAGTCCCTAGATATCTTATGACTGATGGTGGTTCACATTTTATTCATGGTGCTTTCCGTAAGATGCTTGCTAAGTATGATGTCAATCATAGAATCGCATCTCCTTATCATCCGCAGTCTAGTGGTCAAGTAGAGTTGAGCAATAGAGAGCTCAAATTAATTTTGCAAAAGACTGTGAATAGATCTAGAAAGAATTGGTACAAAAAACTTGATGATGCATTATGGGCCTATAGAATTGCATAAAAAATACTATGGGTATGTCTCCATATAAGATGGTTTATGGAAAAGCGTGTCATTTACCTCTTGAACTTGAACATAAGGCATATTGGGCTATTAAAGAGCTCAATTATGATTTCAAACTTGCCGGTGAGAAGAGGTTGTTTGATATTAGCTCACTTGATGAATGGAGAACCCAAGTGTATGAGAATGCCAAGCTATTCAAAGAAAAAGTCAAACGCTGGCATGATAAGAGGATACAAAAGCGTGAGTTTAACGTAGGAGATTATGTATTATTATTCAACTCCCGTTTAATATTTTTTGCAGGAAAATTTCTCTCAAAATGGGAAGGTCCCTATGTTATCGAGGAGGTCTATTGTTTTGGTGCCATAAAAATCAACAACTTCGAAGGCACAAGTCCAAGGGTGGTAAACGGTCAAAGAATTAAACACTATATTTTAGGTAATCCTATTAATGTTGAAACTAATATTATTGAAACCGTAACCCCTGAGGAATACATAAGGGACACTTTCCAGAACGTTCCAGACTCCGAAAGGGTATATGTATGTGGTACGGTAAGTAAACCGACTCCAAAACAACTCCAATGGCAATTTTATCAGTTTTGGATTATTTAAGAATTTTAGGAAGAAAGAAGTAGTTCGAAAGGGACACGAGCCTCCCACGAGTGTGTAGGGCGCCCCCTGTCTCGTGGGCACCTCGTGTGCCTCCCGGACTCCGTTTTCTTGCACGTTACGTATTTTGGGCGGTAAAAATTCATTATATATACTCACGAAGGTTTTGACCACCGTATCACGCAAATATCCTCTATTTTCGTTTCGAGCTGTTCCTATTGCAGAATAAAGCAAGATGTCTTCTTAGGAGTCAGTTGGGGAGAGTCGGGTGTCTCACCCAACGCCAGGTCCCGGAGCAAATAGCGATGCCTATCACTTTGGACCATCAACGGAGGATGAGATGGAGGCTGATTTGAAAAGAATAGATGCCATGGAGGAGGATCAAGAAGTTACCTCTCGTCTATGAGCAGAATTCACTATGGGGGAACTACCTAGCCTGGCTGTCCCTACTTCGGTCACTCCTTCCAACTCTAGATTTCTTACTTATGACAATATGAAAAAGAGTTTCACTTGTTCTCCAGAAGCTATGCAGCATCCTTGGGTGAAAGGAGCTTTGGCCGTTACGGGCAAGCTCCGTAAAGAAATTATGGACCTCAAACAACAAGTCAATAAGCTCGAGGAGGAGAACCGTATCCTGAAGGGCATCATCGCCAAGAAGATCATAACACCAACCGTGAAGAAGGAGAAATAATCACATGGGTATGGGCACTCCCCTTGGCAACTGCCAAGCTTGGGGGAGGTGTCCCGGTATCGTATCACCATCACACTCCTATCTTTACCACTTTATTTAGTTTGATCCTTTTAGTAGTATCTTGATCTAGTAGATTGAAGTTTCGATATCAAGTAGTTTTGAGTTTTGCATTGTGATCTCTTTTTGTAATCGAGTCCGTGAGCTATCTGTAATAAAGTTTAGTGTTGAGTCAAGGGCTTTGCTATGCTGCTATGATCTTGAGAAAGTAGAAAGAAGAATAAAAGAGTTCATATTGATCTTATTGATAGTGATAACTTCACACATAGAAAGTATGAGGCATAAAAATTGTTGAGAGTTGATGAACGTAGTTTTGGTCATCGTTGCAATTAATAGGAAGTGATAAGGAAAGAGGGGTTCACATATAAATATATTATCTTGGACACCTTTTATAATTGGGAGCACTCATTAAGTATGACATGCTAAAAGAGTTGACGTTGGACAAGGAAGACAACGTAATGGTTTATGTCTTCCGACATCTCAGTTAAAGTATATTGTCATTGACCTTCCAAACATGTTGAGCTTGCCTTTCCCCCTCATGCTAGCCAAATTCCTTGTACCAAGTAGAGATACTACTTGTGCTTCCAATATCCTTAAACCCAGTTTTGCCATGAGAGTCCACCATACCTACCTATGGATTGAGTAAGATCCTTCAAGTAAGTTGTCATGTTGCAAGCAATAAAAATTGCTATCTAAATATGTATGACTTATTAGTGCAGAGAAATTAAGCTTTGTACGAACTTGTTGTGGAAGTGATAAAAGCGACGGACTGCATAATAAAGGTCCACATACAAGGGGCAATATAAAGTGACGTTCTTTTGCATTAAGATCTTATACATCAACCCTAAACGCACATGACAACCTCTGCTTCCCTCTGCGAAGGGCCTATCTTTTACTTTATGTTTTTACTCTATGCTTGAGTCAAGGTGATCCTCACCTTTCCCTTTTTCATTTTATCCTTTGGCAAGCTCCTCGTGTTTGAAAGATCATGATATACATATATCCAATTGGATGTAATTTAGCATGGGCTATTATTGTTGACATCACCTAAAGGTGAATACGTTGGGAGGCAACACAATAAGCCCCTATCTTTCTCAGTGTCCGGCTGAAACTCCATAACCACAAATATTGCATGAGTGTTAGCAATTATAGAAGACTACAAGATAGTTGAGTATGTGAGCTTGCTGAAAAGCTCTATTGTTGACTCTTTCTGATGTTACGATAAATTGCAATTGCTTCAATGACTGAGATTATAGTTTGTTAGTTCCCAATGAAGTTTTTGAACCATACTGGACATTGTGAATTGGTTGTCACCTGAGCATAGGAAATCATATGACAAAATCAATATATGTTGTTGTTATTAGAATGATCATGATGCCCTCATGTCCGTATTTTATTATTATCGACACCTCTATCTCTAAACATGTGGACATATTTTTCGATTTCGGCTTCCGCTTAAGGACAGGCGAGGTCTAAGCTTGGGGGAGTTGATACGTCCATTTTGCATCATGCTTTTATATCAATATTTATTGCATTATGGGCTGTTATTACACTTTATATCTCAATACTTATGGCTATTCTCTCTTATTTTACAAGGTTTACCATGAAGAGGGGGAATGCCGACAGCTAGAATTCTGGCTGGAAAAGGAGCAAACGTTGGAAACCTATTCTGCACAGCTCCAAAAGTCCTGAAACTCCACGAAACAACTTGTTGGATTTAATAAGAATTTTTGAGCGAAATAAATACACCAGGGGGCCCACACCCTGTCTAGGAGACAGGAGGGCGCCCCCCCTATAGGGCGCGCCCCCTATCTCCTGGGCCCCCTGGTGGGCCTCTGGTGTCCATCTTCTGCTATATCATTGCTTTTACCCTAAAAAAATCGTGGGCAAGCTTACGGGATGAAACTCCGCCGCCACGAGGCGGAACCTTGGCGGAATCAATCTAGGGCTCCGGCAGAGCTGTTCTGCTGGGGACACTTCCCTCCGGGAGGGGGAAATCATCACCAACGTCATCACCAACGATCCTCTCATCGGGAGGGGGTCAATCTCCATCAACATCTTCACCAGCACCATCTCCTCTCAAAACCCTAGTTCATCTCTTGTATCCAATCTTGTATCAAAACCACAAAGTGGTACCTGTGGGTTGTTAGTAGTGTTGATTACTCCTTGTAGTTGATGCTAATTGGTTTACTTGGTGGAAGATCATATGTTCAGATCCTTTATGCATATTATTACGCCTCTGATTATGAACATGAATATGCTTTGTGAGTAGTTACGTTTGTCCCTGAGGACATGGGTGAAGTCTTGCTATTAGTAGTCATGTGAATTTGGTATTCGTTCGATATTTTGATGAGATGTATGTTGTCTTTTCCTCTAGTGGTGTTATGTGAACGTCGACTACATGACACTTCACCATCATTTGGGCCTAGAGGAAGGCATGGGGAAGTAATAAGTAGATGATGGGTTGCTAGAGTGACAGAAGCTTAAACCCTAGTTTATGCGTTGCTTCGTTAGGGGCTGATATGGATCCATATGTTTAATGTTGTGGTTAGGTTTACCTTAATACTTCTTTTGTAGTTGCGGACGCTTGTAATAGGGGTTAATCATAAGTGGGATGCTTGTCCAAGTTAGGGCAGTACCCAAGTACCGGTCCACCCACATATCAAATTATCAAAGTACCGAATGCGAATCATATGAACGTGATGAAAACTAGCTTGACGATAATTCCCAATGTGTCCTCGGGAGCTCCTTTCTCATTATTAGAAATTGTCCAGGCTTATCCTTTGCTACATAAAGGATTGGGCCACCTTGCTGCACTTTATTTACTTTATTTACTTGTTACTCGTTGCTATTTATCGTATCACAAAACTATCTATCACCTATAATTTCAGTGCTTGCAGAGAAAACCTTACTGAAAACCGCTTATCATTTCATTCTGCTCCTCGTTGGGTTCGACACTCTTACTTATAGAAAGGACTATGATTGATCCCTACACTTGTGGGTCATCAGGACGAGCTCTCCTTGTACCTGCTCCAGGTCCCGATTAAGTCCGGCGACCTCGGCCGTGCAGGAAGCTGCGACAAGTAGCACCGCCTGCTTATTCACATGCAAACCTACTATTAGACTCCTGCGGATTATAATCGACCCTCCGTTTGGCTTTTCGTTCCGAACACCAAACAGAGTATCAGGGGCTACTACCTATCGGGTGATAATTTCACACATTTTTGATAACTTACCTCAAAGCCCGTCAGGAGGCTGGTGCAGGCTTTGGTTAGTCCGCTCTTGGCAGACAGAACCTTTTGAATCACTGCACTCATAAGACTACGGTGCTCTTCATCCATGGAAGCGACGCGAAGCGCTTCTAGCAGACTATCCGACGCCCCTGGTGTAACGGAAGTCATCGGCATGGACGGCTCGCCCTCCCTAGCGAGGGGCCGCCTGCCCGAGTCCGGAACCATCGTAGGTTCCGGTACAGTATTCGGCTGAGAGCCTGGCTGGCCGCAGCTCTCGTCAGCATGATCCGCGGGGATCTTATACCCCGTGCGCCTGGCATCTGGAATTTCTCCCTGGGGTATCTCCAGAGCCACCTCCCCCTGCACTGGGAGCCTTTGGGACAACACCTCCCTGTCGTCCGCAGGCCGAGGGGTAGTGGCCGTCGGAAGCGAGTTCATTGCTGAATCACTCAAGGACCCATCTGAAGATGATACCTTGGGATGGACCCTGGCCGGACTGCATATATGTGTTCGGCGTTATAACAGACTATGAAGCGAAGTCGCACTAAAGTATAACAGAGTGCAGATACTTACGATCTCTCTAGGGGCTTCCCCCTGGGCAGCCACTCCTCGCTATAGGAAGCCATGGTGGAGTAGTCCGGAAGGGACGCCTTTCCCTTCTTGGGCGTCCTAGCCTCCCCTTCGAGGCGGCTTTCCTCTTCTTCTCCTCACTAGTGCGGGGAGGCAGAGTTTCTTCGTGTTTCCCCCTGCCTCCACGGGAGGAATCTGCCTCGTCGTCTTCGGATGACGAGGGTATGACGGCCTTGCGCCGGGGACCCTTCCCGGTTGAGGGAGTCCTGGACTAGGGGGTGTCCGGACAGCCGGACTATCATCGTCTGCCGGACTCCAAGACTACGAAGATACAAGATTGAAGACTCCGTCCCGTGTCCGGATGGGACTTTCCTTGGCGTGGAAGGCAAGCTTGGCGATACGGATATGTAGATCTCCTACCATTGTAACCGATTCTGTGTAACCCTAGCCTTCTCCGGTGTCTATATAAACCGGAGGGCTTTAGTCCGTAGGACACAACAACCATTACAACAATCATACCATAGGCTAGCTTCTAGGGTTTAGCCTCCTTGATCTCGTGGTAGATCCACTCTTGTACTACCCATATCATCAATATCAATCAAGCAGGAGTAGGGTTTTACCTCCATCGAGAGGGCCCGAACCTGGGTAAAAACATCGTGTCCCTTGTCTCCTGTACCATCCGCCTAGACGCACAGTTCGGGACCCCCTACCCGAGATCCGCCGGTTTTGACACCGACATTGGTGCTTTCATTGAGAGTTCCTCTGTGCCGTCACCGATAGGAAGGATGCCTCCTCCCGTCTTCAAGGACGGTATTTTCGCCAAAGGAGCTTTGGCCGCCGGCCAAACTATCCGGCTAGGTGGTTTTCTTATGACCGCCTGTCCGGCCACCGCTTCGACAATGACCTCTCAAGTCGTCAAAAGCAATCTTCACGTCAGCTCGGAATTCGCCGAGCGGCTGGATCCAATAGAGCTCTCTTCCGTAAACGAGCTCTTGGATCGCATCGCCGCCCTGGGAGTCGCTATAGACTACAATCAGATTGGGCTTAAAACCGATCTGAGAGAGATTAACTCTCCCCAGGTCACCCACCACGTTACAGTGGTAGAGGAACAATGCGGCGACTCTTCTCCTGTATTGAAAACTAGTCATGTCTGGGCTCCCGAACCCTCCATGCCGGATTCCCGCGGAGGGACGGGCTTCAATCAAGCGCTGAACTTAAAGTCAGGCATCGGACCGGACTCATTGGACAACGTCCAGCAATCTAAGCTTCCAAATTTGGAAACTTCTCGGCCTTTGAGCCTTGAGATGGGTAGGGTTCCGGACTTAATTCCACCCACCCGCCCAGACATATGCGATCTATCTCTAATCCGGCAAGAGCCCGCTGAAACAGTACATCACTACTGGGCCAGATTCCTCCTGGTTATGGACAGGATAAAGGACTGCCGAGAGGAAAACGCAATCTCAATTTTTTGCAATAATTGCACGGATGAGGGAATCTTGAACGCCGTCAGCCGTCGTGAAATTACACGCTTCGCCAACCTGGCATCCATAGTACGAAAGTACTGTGCGATGGAGAGTTTCTGGAAAACCGAAAATAAGTTTTGGGACAACCCGGCCCCAACCCTAGTCCGCAACAAAAGGGTGCATTACACTCAGGCACCAGATACAAAAACCAAAAAGCAAAAACCCCATAAAGGGCATGGAACCATGCTGGAGGGATGGCTCAGCGAACCCTGTAAAATTCACAGTACAGAGGGCGCCATCCCAACACATAGCCTTCGAGCATGTTGGATATTACGGCAGGTGGCCAAAAGTGGCGAGGAGCTTCTAGCCCCGGAAAACCACTCCAACAATACCGGTACGGTATCAACAGTCTTCGAGACTTTCGCATCAAATAATATGCGGAAACGAACAATCCGCAGCCTCGCCGAAGTCTACCAAGTAGCAACAACAAATCCATGGAGCGACACAGCCATCACCTTCAACGCCAGCGACGAACCTAAATTCCGAACAGCCCGAGCACCAGTCGCACTGGTACTTAGTCCAATAGTGGACGGCTTTCGACTTACAAAGGTCCTCATGGATGGCGGCAGCGGATTAAACCTCATCTACGAGGAAACTCTTCAAAAAATGGAAATAGACTGGAGCCGCATTGAGCGATGCAGCACAACCTTTAGAGGAATAATCCCTAGCCGGGAAGCGCGCTGCACCGAAAAAATCACACTCGATGTGGTGTTCGGCTCGCCGGACAATTACAGATCTGAAGAAGTCACGTTTCAAGTGGCCCCGTCCAACAGCGGATATCACGCTATATTAGGACGAGAGGCATTCACAATTTTTCAAGCCGTACCCCATTACGGGTACATGAAGCTCAAAATGCCTGGGCCCGGCGGAATAATCACTCTCGTTAGTGATCCAGACATAGCACTCCGCGCCGAAAACAAGACAGCCGCATTAGCCCTGGAGGCACTATCCGAAGCCCTAGCGGCAGAAGAACTCACCGCGCTGCGCTCTACTGTAAATAGGGACGATGTGATACTCGATAAGAGATCCAAGTCCACCTCCTTTAAACCAGCGGACGAAATAGTAAAATTCCAGGTCCATCCAACGGACCTGACAAAGACGGCTTCCATCGGGGCACAGTTGAACCCTGATGTAGACGCCGCACTGCAAGAATTCCTTCGGGAAAATTGGGACATTTTCGCCTGGCACCCTTCGGATATGCCCGGAATCCCACGCAGATTGGCAGAACACAGCCTAAACATCCTAAAAGGATTCAAGCCAGTCAAACAGGCTCTTCGACGATTTTCTGAACCCAAAAGACAGGCAATGGGAGAAGAGCTAGCCAAACTATTGGAAGCCGGATTCATCAGAGATATCAAACATCCGGATTGGCTAGCAAACCTGGTAATGGTACCAAAAAAGGACAAATCCTGGCGCCTATGTGTCGATTTTAAAGACCTCAACAAGGCCTGCCCAAAGGATCCCTTCCACCTCCCCCGCATCGACCAGATAATCGACGCTACCGCAGGACATGATTCATTGTGCTTCCTTGACGCATACTCCGGCTACCATCAAATCAAGATGGCGGAAGCGGACCAAGCCGCAACGGCATTCATCACTCCATATGGACCATTCTGCTTCAACACGATGCCCTTTGGACTTAAAAATGCTCGCGCAACATATCAGTGCATGATTCAAACATGTCTGGCCACCCAGATCAGCAAAACAGCAGAGGCATACGTAGACGACGTAGTCGTCAAAACCAAACACGTCGAAACTCTAGTAGACGACTTGAGGCTCACATTCGACAACCTCAGAGCATACGACATCAAGCTGAATCCGGAAAAATGCGTTTTCGGCGTACCAGCCGGAAAGCTCCTGGGCTTCATTGTATCCGGTAGAGGAATTGAAGCAAACCCAGCCAAGATTCGAGCTCTGTCACAGCTAGATATTCCAAAAGACCTCAAACAAATACAAAAATTGACTGGATGCATGGCAGCTCTAAGCCGCTTTATCTCCCGTCTAGGAGAAAAGGCATTGCCCCTCTATCGCCTCCTTAGGCGCACCGAACACTTCGAGTGGACGGATGCTGCCACTGCCGGACTCGAAGAAATAAAAGCCATATTGGCAACAAATCTGGTCCTGGCTACGCCCAACCTGGGCGAACCAATGTTGTTATACATCGCGGCAACACATCAAGTTGTAAGCGCGGTACTCGTCGTCGAACGAGAGACAAAAGGGCATAAATTCCCTCTTCAAAAACCAGTGTACTACGTATCCACTGTGTTAACCCCCTGCAAGTCCCGTTACCCGCACTATCAAAAGATAGTGTATGCGGTGTTCATGGCATCCCGGAAGCTCCGACACTACTTTCAAGAGTGTTCAATAACAGTGGCCTCCGAAGTACCCCTCAACGACATTAAAAACAACCGCGACGTGACGGGCAGGATTGCAAAATGGGCCATTGAGCTCTTACCATTCGATATAACTTACAAACCTCGGCGACCTATAAAGTCACAAGTTTTGGCTGACTTTGTCGCTGAATGGACCGAAGCCGAACTCCCTAAAGAGTACGACGCATACTCCCATTGGATTATGCACTTCGACGGCTCTAAAATGTTAGCCGGATTGGGGGCTGGCGTCGTATTGACGTCCCCAACTGGAGACACAGTCCAATACATACTTCAGATAATGTACATGGACTCCAACAACGCAGCCGAATACGAGGCCCTTTTACATGGCCTCCGGATGGCAATCTCCATGGGCATTCAACGCCTAGAGGTGCGCGGGGATTCAAACCTTGCAATATCCCAAATAAATGGAGACTTTGACGCCAAGGATCCGAAAATGGCAGCATATCGCAACGCTGTCCTAAAAATGTCAGCTCGGTTTGAAGGACTTGAATTCCATCACGTAGCCCGGGATAATAACCAAGCAGCCGACATATTGGCATCATCGGCGCAAAACGTGACGCTGTCCCTCCAAACATCTTCCCGGAACGGCTCTTTAAGCCATCCGTACTATGGGAAGAGGAGTCTGGAAATAACAAGCCGGAAGCAGCCACACCAACCGACACAGAGCAATCTGACATAACCGGCGATTCAGCCGAAATAACACCTTCAGCCCACGACATAATGGCAGTAATCGCCCCGTGGACAGAACCATTCCTAGCCTACTTGCTTAGGCAGGAACTTCCCGAAGACCAAAATGAGGCCCGCTGCATAGTCCGGCGATCTAAAGCCTACAAGGTCCATGAGGGAGAACTTTATAAGAAAAGCACAACTGGAGTCCTTCAAAGGTGTATCTCCGAAGAGGAAGGGCGAAACCTTCTGGCTGAAATTCATGCCGGACTAGGCGGACACCACGCAGCAGCTCGGGCCCTTGTAGGAAAGGCATTCCGTACAAGATTTTATTGGCCGACGGCCCGGGCAGATGCTCAGGACTTAGTCCAAAGATGCGTCGGTTGTTAGCTCTTTGCTAATCAGAGCCATATGCCACCCACCGCCCTCAAAACTATACCCATTACCTGGACGTTCGCGGTCTGGGGGCTTGACATGGTTGGACCCCTTAAAGGGGGAACCCACAAGCAAAGGTACCTATTGGTCATGGTGGACAAATTCACCAAATGGATAGAGGCCAAGCCAGTCAAAACGGCAGAGTCCGGACCAGTGATAGACTTTATCTCCGGGGTAGTACACCGTTATGGTGTCCCCCACAGCATCATCACCGATAACGGCACGAATTTCACGGCCGACAAGGTTAAATCATGGTGCAAAAATATGGGCATTAAGCTCGATTAAGCTTCAGTCTATCACCCTCAAACCAACGGTCAAGTGGAACGAGCAAATGGTCTAATAATGAGCGGCATCAAACCCAGACTAGTGCGGTCCCTTACGAAATCTGACACGCACTGGGTAGAGGAGCTCGACTCCGTACTCTGGGGGCTGCGGACAACGCCCAACCGTACTACCGGGTTCACACCATTTTTTATGGTATACGGCGCAGAGGCAGTTCTGCCCTGCGATATCATTCATGACTCACCTCGAGTGCGCATGTACGAAGAAAGAGAAGCCGAGCTGGATCGGCAGGATAGCTTGGACGCATTGGAGGAAGAACGCGACGTCGCCAAGGCTTGTTCCGCATTCTATCAGCAGCAGGCTCAAAGGTATCAAAGCAGAGAAGTACGGGCCAAGACTTACAACGTTGGCGAGCTAGTTCTACGCCTGCCGGACAAGAAAAAGGACAAGCTCAAGCCCAAATGGGAGGGCCCCTTCATTATCGATCAAGTCCTGACCGGCGGAGCGTACCGTCTACGAAATGCATCGGACAACCGACTCGAGCCGAACCCATGGAACGCAGCCCGCCTCCGAAGATTCTATGCCTAGCGCCGGACTAAGAGTTCGTCCCCTTCCCCCGTCCAAATTTTTAAACTTCAGCTGTCTTTTCTTTCTCTTTCTTCTCTCAACCCTTTCTCCTAACAAGCCCTTAAGGGCCTACTTGCGTATTGTTTGCACACACTTGATGTGCCATCCGCACTCATTATACCTGGGGGCTTCTTTACCAGAAGCTTAATTATAAGGGCTCCATGCCCAGCACATGTGTCAAGCTTCCACATGTACCTTTTATTCACCATTATATGCATCGATATGACTTAAGTTTTGGCCAAGCTGGGTTGCCTGGCTCCTGTGCTTACCCCTACGTTCCCGATTGTTCGGCTAGGAGGTAAAGCGAGCACCTCTGCGATTGTTACTGCCGGGTCAGCCGGATGTGTACCTCAGACTGGGTGAAGCCGAAAGCTAGCGTTCTTGAGGGAATATTCGGTCGGTGACTTGAAAGATGATTTTTACCTACTTATTTATCTGCCCCCAGATGTTTTTCTGCTCTTTTCGCAGACCTGACATGCACTTTAGGGCATGCCTCCCAGGGAAAGGAACCCTTAACGGAACTATTCTCCCTGGAAGATGTTTCTTACTAACCATGTAATATAACATAACTAGTTGGGCACTTGTCTGATAAAGCACTAATGACCCCTACGCCTGGTCTCCATGCATGCCCCGGGTATTCTTAACCGAGAAGGCATTCGGACACACTCCGGACTCTAGGGTCCCGAGGTTGAAGCGAAAAGGTCGGCAAAGACAAACGATCTACAATCCGGCTAGAAGGCATTTTACATGTCATTTTAAAATACATTGTCAAATAGACTGACTGTATTCCTCCTCAATCCCGTCTAACAGGCTGTCCAATTTACAGCCCCGTTGGGAAAATTTAGCGGCCAACTCTACTTGGCCGTATACTAAACTCACAGGGATCTCTTCCCATCGGGCCCCACAGGTCCGACCTCGGCCATGTGGTTGGGATCCGCCTTCTTGTACCGCGTCTTCACCATGGCCCAGGCCTCTCTGGCACCTTGGCGGCAGGCCAAAATCTTCCATAAACGGAAGCGCTGCCGCACTCCCTGAAGCTTCTCCGCAAGTTCCCCAAGGCCCTCGGGTAGGGAGAGGTCCGGCCATAAAGCCTGGACGACGCCGCTCATTGCCTGCCGGACTCGTTCGAGCAGCCGCAACAGTTCGGGAAGTTGATCACCCGTCGATACGGGCATCTCCTCCGCAGGGCGACCTGTGAGTATACCTACAGACATATTTTGTCAATTGACTTCCTCGTCGAACTCTTCTTTTCAAAGGAGTTCGCTCAAGCACTTACTATAGATGCCGCGACGAAGCCGCTGATTCTCCTTAATGGAGCCAGACAGCTCGGCCCGAACACCTTTTAGCTCTTCTCCGAGCTGGGCATGGGCATCCTGGAGCTTGTTCCTTTCCTGCTGCACTCTATTCAGCACCCTCTCGTCGGCCTTCAGCTGGCGCAGTAGTTCTTGCCTGTCCGGATCTTGTCCGGCAGCACTTGCAATGTCATTATTAGACTTGCGTGCACGCCGCACACCGCTTATATTTTTAAAATAATGTGTTACCAGGAGGGGTCTTTGTGTTTCCTCCTGCGGCAGCAAGTGCGGCCTCGAGTTGGGCCTTGCACTCTTGCAGCTCCTGAGACAGCTGGTATTCTTCTCCGTAAGATCCTGCGTTTCAAATGATCCTTAAATCAGTTAATATAACTACTTTAAGTCTCGGGGGCTACTGGCATATACAACTATTAAATTCTCTTACCTGTATGTCTTTTACATACTGCTCCGTGGCTCTGGTAAAACCATCTTGAGCAGCACGGAGGTGCGCGTCCCCCGCGTTAAAGGCATTCAACGCCTCAGGGGAGAAGCACGCGTCACGAAATGATGTCCGGCGGCGCCTGTGGTTCATGGCGCTCTCCACCTCAGACTTGGTGGCGGATAGTCTGTCGGCATCCTCCGTTGGAGGAGTGTCCGGCTCGCTCCTTGCGCTCACCTCCCCCTCCAGACCAGGTGCTGGAGCCTGGCTGGTAGAGGTTGGATTGGCAACCTCTACGCCCGCAGTCCGGCAGGCGCTTTTTCTCCTACAAAAGTCATGAGCACTCAAACGCTTCCTAGGAACATTGCTCCAGATAATGAACAGTGAGCTATACCTTTGCGGCGACGTTTCAATCCGCGCCGCGCTCCTCTTCTGCCTACTGGTCCGGACTGGCCTTTGTTGGTCAGGCGCCGCGGGCTCGGCTTCCCTCCCTGAAGGCGCTTCCTGCAAAACACCATCGTATGCGAAGGTCAGAAATGAGCAAGGAAGAAATAATGGTGTCGGTACTTCGGTCACAATCACCTGGGAAGCCGGATATAGTCCGGGGTAGCCAGCCGTAATGGCGACTAAAGCATTATCCATGCTGAGCTGGTGGAACACCCCGTCGATTAGCTCCACCTTTATGTCCGGATCCTCTTCGGAGGCCGGATCCTGGGATCTCTCTGGATCCTCGGGTTGCGGAGCTGGACTTATCATGTCCTCCACAATCCGACACAGTTCCTGCATCGAAGACATAATATAAGAAGCTTAAACTTCAAAAGCATGGGTCAAACACACAGAGTGTTCGCTTACCCAACGCCGGGGATTATTCATGGAGAACCCATTCAACGGGTTCGTCTGAAGGAAGTCCTCCTTCTCCCCCTTGTACAGGCCGGACAGGATCTTCGCTAGGTCGTCGGCCGAACCCAGCCCTTTGCGGCCGTGACGGGTGGCATCGTCCTCCCCGTTGAAATCCCACATGGGGTGGCCCCTGTATTGTAGTGGCTGCACCCCCCGCATAATGCATGTTGCCATGACTCCAATCATGGTCAACCCGGAATGGGCCAGTAACCTTATCCGGCCCATCAAATAATGGACGCTCTTGTCTTCCTCCAGTTGGGGGCTCCGCGGACGCCAACTGAGGCGTTTCTTCAGAGGAGCAGTACTGAACTTCGGGAGGCCGATCTGAACAGGGTCCGGCAGCGGAGCGTCTTCTATATAAAACCATTCCGAAGGCCAGTCTTCGGACGCCTTCTTAGGGGTTCCGGATGGATATCCGGTCCCGGCAATGCGCCATATTTCGGCGCCACCCACTTGATATAGGGACCCCTCGTGAGAGCGGGGCACAAGGCAGAACAACCTCTTCCACAGTGCAAAATGGGGCTCAACGCCCAGGAATAGCTCGCAAAGAGCTACGTAACCCGCGATATGCAGGATAGAGGCGGGCATAAGGTGATGGAGCTGGAGTCCGTAGAACTCTAGGAGCCCGCGGAGGAACGGATGTATAGGAAATCCGAGCCCCCTTATCAAATAGGGGACGAAGCATACCCGCTCCCCTTTGTTGGGATTTGGGGTAGCCTCCGCTTGCTTCCCGCCTTGGTAGGTGGCCAACCCGGCTCGAACCGGAACCATGAAGGCCAGAGGGAGATATCCCTTCGCCTGGAGCGTCACCAGCTCGTTGTGCGGGACAGAACATCTCCTCCAATCTCCTGGTGGAGGGCTGGGAGCGCGAGAAGAGGAGCCGCGTCGACGGTCCATGATGGAATGGATTCTTGGTCAGAAGCGCTCCGATGAGTACTCGCAGAAGGAAGATGGTGTGATTTGGATCTGGATTCTTGCCTCTCTTATAGGCAGATTATTTGCACAGCTAGGGGGTAAAACATAAAAGATACCTTGGCTTTTTGCATTCGTGCGACGCGTGGAAGATGGCCATTATTGGGCGTGGAAGCCAAGAAGTGCAACATTGATAAGGAAGCCGGACACTATTCGGCAGATACATGGAACTTAAGGGAGAACCCGCCTTGCAACGCCGAAGACTGTATACGCGCTGGACTTATCATCATTGAAGCCTGGTTCGGGGGCTACTGAGGTAGTCCTGGACTAGGGGGTGTCCGGACAGCCGGACTATCATCGTCCACCGGAATCCAAGACTACGAAGATACAAGATCGAAGACTCCGTCCCGTGTCCGGATGGGACTTTCCTTGGCGTGGAAGGCAAGCTTGGCGATACGGATATGTAGATCTCCTACCATTGTAACCAATTCTGTGTAACCCTAGCCTTCTCCGGTGTCTATATAAACCGGAGGGCTTTAGTCCGTAGGACACAACAACCATTACAACAATCATACCATAAGCTAGCTTCTAGGGTTTAGCCTCCTTGATCTCGTGGTAGATCCACTCTTGTACTACCCATATCATCAATATTAATCAAGCAGGAGTAGGGTTTTACCTCCATCGAGAGGGCCCGAACCTGGGTAAAAACATTGTGTCCCTTGTCTCCTGTTACCATCCGCCTAGACGCACAGTTCGGGACCCCCTACCCGAGATCCGCCGGTTTTGACACCGACACCGGTCCGCTAGCCCGCCTTCTTAGGCCCCCCATCCTCTCCGGATGGGGCGGCCCCTTCCTCTTCTTCCTCCCCTTCGAGGGAGGAGTGTGCCTCGTCGTCTTCGGATGAGGCGTCCAGTACGACCTTACGCCGGAGACCCTTCCTGGTCCCCGGAGCCTTCTTTTCCGGCGCCTTGTAGGGCGCCGGGACTAGCATCTCCGTCAGGAGAGCATCTGCTGGACCTTCTGGCAGTGGAGCCGGACAGTCAATCCGCTCCGCCGTCTCCACATATTCCTGATCAAATACGCACAATGACTTAAGATTCCTCCATGAGTACATTGGGAAAAACTGAATCCGGTGGTAGTCAGAAAACTCACCAGATGGGGGAGCCGCACGCGTGAAGTCTGCGATCCTCAGATGTAGGAGGAGGTACTTTGGAGGCCTTGAACAGCCTCTTCCAGGCGCCCTTGTGCATCATGCCGTAGAGCTTTTGAAGCCTCTGGTGTTCGGCCGGGACGAACTCCCACAGATTAAAAGCCCGCCTTTGGCACGGAAGAATCCGGCGGACAAGCATGACTTGGACCACATTGACAAGCTTGATTTTCTTGTCCTTCATATTCTTGATGCAGTTCTGGAGTCCGGTGTCGGTGTACTAAAGTAGGGGGTTACCTTAGTACCCCGAACTTGTGCACGGGCAGTCGCAGCACCCCGCGGCGAGGCTTGCCGGGCGCCCGGCAAGGCCCTCCACCACTCTTTAGCACTGCCATTCAAGAACAAAGTACTAGCCAAGAACATGAAGGCCCCGGCAAGAGGAGCTTGCCGGGAAGGCTAACCAGGGCATCACCAGAAAACTTGTCGCGACGCTCTGCGCACCCCGGCAAGGCCCAGCGGCCGGCAAGCTTGCCGGCACAACAAAAGGACTGCGGCAAGGCACTTGCCGCGGCAAGACTGCCACCCAACTCCAGCGCACCTAGTGACGCGTCATCACCAGGCCATCCCAAGGGCACGTGGCGAGGCACTACGCAGCCATACGGAGCGAGGTGGCAAACGGAGCTGACAGAGGCGCCATCGTGGCAACCGGTGGCTCACTTAACGGTCACTCCTCCTGCACTGTTGGGGCGACCGGACGGGCATTTAATGCCCTTGTCCCCTGCCGTCAGAGTTGGGTAGGGGCACTGTTGTGCACTGTTGCACCAACCTGCGATTTTACCTTTCTACCCCCTCTTCCTACGCTGCCACCTGTGGATCCCCCCTTCAGAGTATAAAAGGGAGGCCCATGCGCACGTAGAAGGGGTTCGGTCCATTCGACACCCACAGCACTACCATACGCTCGCACGCTCGAGCTAGATCAAATAACAACACAGAGCAGCAGTAGGGGTGTTATCTCTCCGGAGAGCCCCGAAGCTGGGTAAAGATTGCCCGTCTCCCCGCGCGCGCTCGACCTCGATCTGCTCTGCGCACGACCCCCGCTCCCTTGCCGAACCAGAAGGGGCCCCCAAGTGCCCCATAGGTGCTCGAGGCCACGGAGATACCAGCCCCGACATCTTTGGCGCGCCAGGTAGGGGGCGTCGAGGTCGTGAGCATCTGATCCGGTCTCCACGCGTGCTACATCAGCGTCATCGTCAACATGCCACCAAAGAAGAAGCCTTCGGAGGTGGCCGCTCCGTCTACATCAATTCCACCACCGCCGCCGGAGCAAGCAGGCGGCGAAGTGGACGCCGGCGGAGGGGCGGGTGCCGCCGGTGGGTCTCGTGTCGTCACCAGATCCAAGAACAAGGCCCCGCAAGCGTCGGCGACGGTGCAGACGCCGTGCCCTTCCCAAGAAGTGCAAGGTCAACAACGCCCCGGTGCTCCTAGCACCGTGCTCGCATTGGAGCAAGGCCAAGCTGGTGGGTCGCGGGACGCTCGAGGTCAGCATGCACGCTCGCATGCTGGCGCGAGTGAGGTGCGGTCGCCTGGAAGAGGTGTTGCTCCTCCCAATCCGGTTGGGAGTCCGAGCACATCTCGCTCCTCGCGCCGCTCGTCACCGCCGCCGCCCAAGACAGCAGAGGAAGCGCTGGCCCGAGCCGACCTGCTTCTAGATTTTCCTCCGGCGCCACACAAGATCGACGACTGGAGGATGGCCATACACAGCCTCATTGGCTTCGCCAACGGCGACAAGCCCCGGCGACCGAACGCGTCGAGGGCCCGGCAAGACGCCCCGGCGCAGGCCGGCGCCGACAGGACCGCTGGGGGTGCCACTTCCGTGCGCTCCCAGCCTCAAAGGCCAAGATCGCCGGCTCACTGGACCAACCTTGACGCCGACTCCACCGCGTCGTCGGACCCGCGAACTCGCCGCGATCAGCGCCACGTTCTCCAAGAACGGCAACACGAAGACGCTCGCACTCGCATCGAGCGCCGGAGAGAAACGCGACGTCAATCTGACCAGCGCGCCGGGCCAATTGTCGACATGCAAGCGCCAGGGGAACCAGGCGACTTGCCGTACGCGGCAGGTTGCCCTGCGTTCACCCGCGAGCTGCGGCAAGTCCAGTGGCCCAAAACCAAGAACTTCAAGCCAGATGTGCCCGAGAAGTACGACGGCAGGATACACCCGTCGGAGTTCCTCAGCATCTACACCATCGCGGTGCAGGCTGCCGGAGGGCGCGACGAGAAGATCCTCGCCAACTACTTCCCGCTGGTACTCAAGCCTAACGTCAGATCTTGGCTCATGCACTTGCCGGACGGCTCCATCTCTTCATGGGCGGACCTGTGTCATCAGTTTGTCGGCGCCTTCACGGGTGGCCACAAGCCTCATGGCCAGGAGAGTGACCTCCACTTGCTCGTCCAGAAGGAGGGGGAGCCCCTGCGCAAGTACATACAAAGATTCAGCCAGGTGCAGCGCAACATCCCAGACGTCCACCCTGCCGCGGTTATTAGCGCGTTTCATCAGAACGTGCGTAACCGCAGGATGAGGGAGGAGATGGCGATGTGCAAAATCAGAGATGTCAGCGAGCTCTACGCTCTCGCCGACAAGTGTGCACGGGCTGAGGAGGGGAGGAAAATCCCCGGAGAGGTTGCCGGAGCAGAAGGATCTGACAGTGAGGATGCCGCCCCGGCAAGGAAGAACCGGAGGCAGAACAATAGGAAGAGGAAAGCTAAGGATGTGCTAGCTGTTGAGCATTCCGGCAACGGAGGCGGCTCCGACAAGGCCAAGACCGACGACTCCGGCGAGGCTGTAGCGGCCGCCGACAAGCAGGATGGCTCCGGCAATTGTTATTGCAAGATCCACCGCACCAAAGGCCATGACCTCCAAACCTGCAAAAAAGTAGAGCAGATGGCGGAGCTGCAGAAAGCTGAATACGAGCGCCGCGATAAGGAGAGAGCCCAGGGAGGTGGCGGAGGATCCGGCAAGAAGCCTCCCGCCCGGGGAGGGAACCGCGGCAAGGCCAAGACGCGGCAAGGAGACAGGCCTCCCCGTGGCCGCGACAAGGACGAAAATGAAGATGAAGATAATGAGATGGAGGAAGATGAGACTGATGATCAAGAGTTTCAGAAGGCAACGGAGGTATTGTGCGTCGACGGCGGCGCCTCTCTGCACACCTCGCACCGCCAACTCAAGCAATGGGTGCGAGAAGTGAACGCAGCAGAGCCGTCCGTCGAGGCGCGCAAGCCTCTGAAGTGGTCCAGCACGCCCATCATCTTTGACATTGAGGACCACCCTGATCGCATCACTGCGGTCGGGTGCTTGCCGATGTTGGTTTCACCAACAATCCGCAACCTCAAGGTCACGAAGATGCTGGTTGATGGCGGGGCCGGCCTGAACCTGATTTCCTCCGCAGTACTCAAGAAGCTCCAGATCCCCGACGACAAGCTTGAAGAGACTGGCACCTTTCAAGGGATAAATCCGGGAAGGAGCCAGCCCAAGGGGAAGATCACATTGCCGGTGACGTTCGGCAGCGAGCTGAACTTCAGGACTGAGAGGGTCACATTCGACGTGGCTGATATCCCCTTACCTTACAACAGGATACTCGGCCGACCTGCACTCGCCAAGTTCATGGCGGCCTCTCACCACGCATACAATGTGCTCAAAATGCCTGGCCCGATGAGTGTCATTTCTGTCCAAGGCGACAAGAAGGATGCGCTCATCTGCGCCGACAAGATCTACCGGGAAGCAGCTGCTGCAGCAGAGCGCGAGCCACTTGCCGCCGAAGCTCCCCGGGGGAAGAAGAAGACCAAGTCCGGCAAGGACAGCTCTGGTGCTCACTCCGGCAAGCGCATCTCCCCGGAGCGCTGCGCTGCCGTCGAGGACGCGCCATCGAGCTCCACCGGCAAGTGCGAGAAGGCGAAGGCAGACCAACCAAAGGCTGAGCCCGGCAAGAACGACTCTGGTGCTCACTCCGGCAAGCCTGTCTCTCCGGAGTGCCACGCTGCTGTCGAGGACGCGCCATCGAGCTCTGCCGGCCAGTAGGGCAAAGAAAGTTGCCAAGCTTCGAACTTATGAGTTGTGCTCCCTGAAAATCCGTACCTTGTATGAAGAACCCAAGCGCGGAAGGGTCGAATCATGGTTACGTTGCGCCGTTGATCCGTTTCGAGTCCGCTCGACGATAAAAGCGCGCCGCAACCAGCCCGACGAGTTCTTCCCGCCGGAAGCAACACCGCCAGCGGGCCGCTGATGCCCTGCGCTCAGCAAGCGTGTTTGCGACGGTGGGTTCCCCGGAAGCGTAAGGGCAAAAACATACAAGGGGGAAAGATCAGGGAAGAAGCACGGCCTCGACGGACTACTGAAGACGGAAAAGCTAAGTCGTCCGAGTTTTTGTACAGAGCACTTCTTAGTTCCATGTTTTTTTATGTTATGGTCCTCGTGCGTTCGTCCTTTGTACGCAATACCTGTGCGCGGAGGAGCCAACTCGTGGTTAAGTTGCGTCCTTGCTTTGTTTCCGAGTCCGCTCAACAATACAAGTGCACGCCAACTGGCCCGAGAAGGTTGCTTGCCGGAAACAACACCGCCAGCGGGCTGCTGATGTCCCGTACTCAGTAAGTGTGTTAGCGCCGGCAAGTTCCCTAGAAGCGTAGGGTAAAAGCGCACAAAGGATATAACAAAGTAGAGGGCGTAACATACCAAGCCTTGCCATAAGGCGCCCTTCGTATAAGAAACTTGTGCGCGGAGGAACTAACTCACGGCTGAGTTGCGTCCTTGATTTGTTTCCGAGTCCGCTCAACAATTCAAGTGCACTGCAACTGGCCTGGGAAGGTTTCTTGCCGGAAACAACACCGCCAGCGGGCTGCTGATGTCCCGTACTCAGCAAGTGTGTTAGCGCCGGCAAGTTCCCTAGCGGCGTAGAGTATAAACATACGAAGGGCAAAGCCTGGCATCGTTTTGCAAAAGTCGCGCATAAAATATAGATAACGAACTTATTACAGTGCTGTCTCAGCTGTTTTCATGGCTGTAATTACAGTGACAAGGAGAAGCCAGAAGAGCGCACCGGCCCCGGCAAGCCAACTTTACTGGGGGCTGCAAGTGCCAGAGACCCTTCGCGACGGGCCTGGGCCCCCGGCGGCCGCGGCGTCGGCGACAAGGGCAAAAGAGAGCACACCAGCACCTGGATTTTGGCGGAGCCAGAGTTGCCGGTGGCTGCGAAGGCCAAGATTCCTCCCCGACAAGCTAATATCGCCGGGGGGCTGTGGAGTCAGATAAGTTTTTCATCCCTCGTCATGCATCCTCTTATGGACCGGGGAAGGCGCGGCCGCGTCCTTGAACGAGCGTGTCTTGTAAAACCCATGCGCGGAGGAGCCGAGTCGTGGCCCAGTTACGCCCTTGGTTTGTTTCCGAGTCCGCTCAACAAACGTAAGTGCGCTGCAACTAGCCCGGCAAGGTTGCTTGCCGGAAGCAACACCGCCAGCGGGCTGCTGATGTCCTACACTCAGCAAGTGTGTTCGCTCCGGCAAGTCCCCTAGAAGCATAGAATGGGAGCGTACAAGGCACGAGATCAAGTAAAGGACTTAGTCCGACAAGCGTTCCCCTCTTTTCATTAAAAAACATCCTAGTTTAGTACAAGTCCATAGAGGATGAAAAACATGATAGAGAGGGTTACAGATTTTAAATACAACTAAGGCCCAAAGGCTTACAAATTGAAAGATAAGATGCCCGTAATCCCTCTCCTGTTTCTCTGTTCAGGACGTAGGTCAAGGAGGCCCCGGCAAGAGAAGCTTGCCGGGAAGGGAAAAAGGGGCGCCTAGGAGAGCTACGGGCGCCAGAAGACACCAAGAGAACTTCTCGGGGGCCGGCCAGGAGCTTGGCGGAGACGGAGGCGCCGGAGGCAGAGCTTGAAGACGGGGTGGTGGAACCTCAGCACGCTGTCGAGGGCTCCTCGCCCTCGTACTCCGACTTGACGGCCTTGCCGCCACCCCTCTTCCTCTTCCGCAGCCTCCCTACGCCAGCCGCCCAAGGAGACGGCCCCGGGGAGTTCAGAAGGCCGACGACCCGGATGATGGGGTCGCCGGTGGCGCGCGAGGCAGCGTCCGACGCCTAGTCGGACCCGCCATCCTCGTTGTCGTCGCTGTCGCTCCCCTCCTCGTCACTCTCGCTCGAGGAGGGACCTTCGCTATCGGAGGAGCTGTCCACACAGCATCTCGCCCGGGTGCCAGAGTCCCCGAAGACCTTGACGGCGAGAAGGTCGCCCTCCATTAACTTAAAATGGAGGGTAAACCCCGCCGTCAAGCTGTGGATGCGGGCGAACGTCTTCCACCCTCGATCGAAGTACATCACGCCGGGGGCTGGGGGTACGACACTCACTCGAGTGCCGCTGATCCCGCAGCCCCTCATGTGCAACTCCATCATCTCGGGCGGATCCGGTTCCATCGCGCTCGCGAACAGGGCTGGCAGCCGGAGGCGGCGACGAGGTGCTCGGCGCAGCTTGATGAAGAACTCCCAGGGATCGTCTCCGGTGTGGACCGCCTCGAGGAAAGGAGCCACCGGCGGAGACGGGGGAGGCGCATCGCCCCGGCCGCCTCTCCCCCGAGCGCCTCGACCACGTCCTCGGCCCCGTCCGCGGCCTCGCCCCCTCCCTCTCCCCCTCGTGGCCGACTCCGCCACCACAGGTGCGGGATAGGGAGAGGCGCGCTGCCTGGAGGCGACCCTCGCTGCCACCGTTGATGGACCAGGATTCCCTCCCTCCATGGCAGATGGGAGGAAGAGTAACGGAAGTTGAAGAGGAAGTGCGAGGCTATTGTGCTCCCCTTCCGCCCCTTTTAAAGGGCGAGGTGGGGGCTCAGCTGCCCCGCCCAGCCAATCAGAGAGCGAGGAGGGCAGAGGAGCGGGGCCGACTCGCC
Source organism: Triticum dicoccoides (assembly GCF_002162155.2). Classification (NCBI taxonomy): domain Eukaryota; kingdom Viridiplantae; phylum Streptophyta; class Magnoliopsida; order Poales; family Poaceae; genus Triticum; species Triticum dicoccoides. The sequence continues at coordinate 623,905,736 of NC_041391.1, forward strand.
ATCTCCGCCCGTGACGGCTCGGTCTCCCACCTTCGCCGCCCACGACCCCCCACACATGAAAGCCGCGTGGCAAAAAAAGCGGAGCCGGGGCGACGGGTGAAGTGACCTCGCCCTGCACCATGATCACGGGGGTGGATGCCTTAAAGATCGCACGCGCCACCCACGTCTCCCACGACGCCGCAATCGACGCGTGCCGTTGCGGGAGAGCGCGGTGGGCGCGGAGCCCGTTGCTGTGCGGACCCAGGCCACGCGTGCCCGTGCACTGTTTTGGGCCTGGCCCAACAACGCCCGGCACCGTGTATGGCCCAGGCCCGGGGGCTCCTGTCGGTGTACTAAAGTAGGGGGGTACCTTAGTACCCCGAACTTGTGCACGGGCAGTCGCAGCACCCCGCGGCGAGGCTTGTCGGGCGCCCGGCAAGGCCCTCCACCACTCTTTAGCACTGCCATTCAAGAACAAAGTACTAGCCAAGAACACGAAGGCCCCGGCAAGAGGAGCTTGCCAGGAAGGCTAACCAGGGCATCACCAGAAAACTTGCCGCGACGCCCCGCGCACCCCGGCAAGGCCCAGCGGCCGGCAAGCTTGCCGGCACAACAAAAGGACTGTGGCAAGGCACTTGCCGCGGCAAGACTGCCACCCAACTCCAGCGCACCCAGTGACGCGTCATCACCAGGCCATCCCAAGGGCACGTAGCGAGGCACTACGCAGCCATACAGAGAGAGGTGGCAAACGGAGCTGACAGAGGCGCCATCGTGGCAACCGGTGGCTCACTTAACGGTCACTCCTCCTGCACTGTTGGGGCGACCGGACGGGCATTTAATGCCCTTGTCCCCTGCTGTCAGAGTTGGGTAGGGGCACTGTTGTGCACTGTTGCACCAACCTGCAATTTTACCTTTCTACCCCCTCTTCCTACGCTGCCACCTGTGGATCCCCCCTTCAGAGTATAAAAGGGAGGCCCATGCGCACGTAGAAGGGGTTCGGTCCATTCGACACCCACAGCACTACCATACGCTCGCACGCTCGAGCTAGATCAAATAACAACACAGAGCAGCAGTAGGGGTGTTATCTCTCCGGAGAGCCCCGAAGCTGGGTAAAGATTGCCCGTCTCCCCACGCGCGCTCGACCTCGATCTGCTCTGCGCACGACCCCCGCTCCCTTGCCGAACCAGAAGGGGCCCCCAAGTGCCCCATAGGTGCTCGAGGCCACGGAGATACCATCCCCGACATCCGGTCAGCTCCGCAGGCTCGCCCCAGGCGAGGCCTTTCTTTTCCCAGGAGGTGAGCCGCATGGGGATTCCGGATCGGAATTCGGGGGCCGCTGCCCAATTGGCGTCGCGCGGCTCGGTGATGTAGAACCACCCCGATTGCCACCCTTTCATGGTCTCCGCGAAGGATCCGTCAAGCCAGGTGACGTTAGGCATCTTGCCCACCATGTCACCTCCGCACTCTGCTTGCTGGCCGCTCACGATCTTCGGCTTCACGCATAATATTCGTAGCCACAAGACGAAGTGAGGCTTGATGCGGAGGAAGGCCTCGCACACGACGACAAACACCGAGATGTTGAGGACGAAGTTTGGGGCTAGATCATGGAAATCTAGCCCGTAGTAGAACATGAGCCCGTAGACGAAGGGATGAAGTGGAAATCCCAGTCCACGGACGAAGTGGGCGAGAAACACGACCCTCTCGTGGGGTTCCAGAGTCGGAATGATCTGCCCTTCGTCCGGTAGCCGGTGCGCGATGTCTGCGGCCAAGTATCCGGCCGCCCGGAGCTTCGCAATATGCTCCTCCTTCATGGTGGAGGCCACCCACTTACCTCCTGCTCCGGACATGTTGTTGGGGAACGTTGCATAAAATAAAAAATTTCCTACGTTCACCAAGATCAATCTATGAGTTCATCCAGCAACGAGAGAGAAGATAGCATCTACATACCCTTGTAGATCACGAGCGGAAGCGTTCAAGAGAACAGGGTTGAGGTAGTCGTACATGTCGTGATCCAATCACCGGAGATCCTAGCGCTGAACGGACGGCACCTCCGTGTTCAACACACGTACGGTCAGCGTGACGTCTCCTCCTTCTTGATCCAGCAAGGGGGAAGGAGAGGTTGATGAAGATCCAGCAGCACAACGGCGTGGTGGTGGATGCAGCAGAGATCCGGCAGGGCTTCGCCAAGCGTCTGCGGGAGGAGGAGGTATAGCAAGGGGGAAGGGAGGCGCCAAGATGCAGGGTGCGACTGCCCTTCCTCCCTTCCACTATATATAGGGGCTAGGGGGGCGCATGCCCCCTTGGAGATCCCATCTAGAGGAGGGGCGGCGGCCCCCGGGGCAACGGCCCCCTTAGGGTTTCCAACCAGGGGGGCGCATGCCCCCTCGGGGGGCAACGGCCCCCTAGGGTTTCCAACCCTAGGCGCCTTGGGCCCTTGGGTGGGGCGCACCAGCCCACTAGGGGCTGGTTCCCACACCACTTCAGCCCATGGGGCCCTCCGGGATAGCTGGCCCCACCCGGTGGACCCCCGGGACCCTTCCGGTGGTCCCGGTACAATACCGGTGACCCCCGAAACTTTCCCGGTGGCCGAAACTGGACTTCCTATATATAAATCTTTACCTCCGGACTATTCCGGAACTCCTCGTGACGTCCGGGATCTCATCCGGGACTCCGAACAACTTTCGGGTTACTGCATACTAATATCTCTACAACCCTAGCGTCATCGAACCTTAAGTTTGTAGACCCTACGGGTTCGGGAGATATGCAGACATGACCGAGATGCCTCTCCAGTCAATAACCAACAGCGGGATCTGGATACCCATGTTGGCTCCCACATACTCCTCGATGATCTCATCAGTTGAACCACGATGTCGAGGATTCCATCAACCCTGTATTCAATTCCCTTTGTCAATCGGTACGTTACTTGCCCGAGACTCGATCGTCGGTATCCCAATACCTCGTTTAGTCTCGTTACCGGCAAGTCACTTTACTCGTACCGTAATGCATGATCCCGTGACCAGACACTTGGTCACATTGAGCTCATTATGATGATGCATTACCGAGTGGGCTCAGAGATACCTCTCCGTCATACGGAGTGACAAATCCCAGTCTCGATTCGTGCCAACCCAACAGACACTTTCGGAGATACCCGTAGTGCACCTTTATAGCCACCCAGTTACGTTGTGACGTTTGGTACACCCAAAGCACTCCTACGGTATCCGGGAGTTGCACAATCTCATGGTCTAAGGAAATGATACTCGACAATTGGAAAAGCTCTAGCTAAACGAACTACACGATCTTTGAGCTATGCTTAGGATTGGGTCTTGTCCATCACATCATTCTCCTAATGATGTGATCCCGTTATCAATGACATCCAATGCCCATAGTCAGGAAACCATGACTATCTGTTGATCAATGAGCTAGTCAACTAGAGGCTCACTAGGGACTTGTTGTGGTCTATGTATTCACACGTGTATTACGATTTCCGGATAACACAGTTATAGCATGAATAATAGACAATTATCATGAACACAGAAATATAATAATAACCATTTTATTATTGCCTCTAGGGCATATTTCCAACAGTCTCCCACTTGCACTAGAGTCAATAATCTAGTTACATTGTGATGAATCGAACCCATTGCGTTCTGGTGTTGATCATGTTTTGCCCTAGGGAGAGGTTTAGTCAACGGATCTGCTACATTCAGGTCCGTATGCACTTTACAAATATCTATGTCTCCATCTTGAACATTTTCACGGATGGAGTTGAAGCGACGCTTGATATGCCAGGTCTCTTGTGAAACCTGGGCTCCTTGGCAAGTGCAATAGCTCCAGTGTTGTCACAGAAGAGTGTAATCGGCCCCGACGCATTGGGTATGACTCCTAGGTCGGTGATGAACTCCTTCACCCAGATTGCTTCATGTGCTGCCTCCGAGGCTGCCATGTACTCTGCTTCACATGTAGATCCGGCCACGATGCTCTGCTTGCAACTGCACCAGCTTACTGCCCCACTGAGGGAGTCCTGGACTAGGGGGTGTCCGGATAGCCGGACTATCATCATCGGCCGGACTCCAAGACTATGAAGATACAAGATTGAAGACTTCGTCCTGTGTCCAGATGGGACTTTCCTTGGCGTGGAAGGCAAGCTTGGCGATACGGATATGTAGATCTCCTACCATTGTAACCGACTCTGTGTAACCCTAGCCCTCTCCGGTGTCTATATAAACCGGAGGGTTTTAGTCCGTAGGACGAACAACCATTACAACAATCATACCATAGGCTAGCTTCTAGGGTTTAGCCTCCTTGATCTCGTGGTAGATCCACTCTTGTACTACTCATATCATCAATATCAATCAAGCAGGAGTAGGGTTTTACCTCCATCGAGAGGGCCCGAACCTGGGTAAAAACATCGTGTCCCTTGTCTCATGTTACCATCCACCTAGACGCACAGTTCGGGACCCCCTACCCGAGATCCACCGGTTTTGACACCGACATTGGTGCTTTCATTGAGAGTTCCTCTGTGTCGTCACCAATAGGCTTGATGGCTTCTTCAATCAACAACGCCGTCCAGGGTGAGACTTTTCTCCCCGGACAGATCTTCGTGTTCGGCAGCTTTGCACTGCGGGCCAATTCACTTGGCCGTCTGGAGCAGATCGAAAGCTACACCCCTGGCCATCAGGTCAGATTTGGAAGCCTAAACTTCACGGCTGACATCCGCGGAGACTTGATCTTCGATGGATTCGAGCCACATCCGAGCGTGCCGCACTGTCACGATGGGCATGACCTAGCTCTGCCGCCGGACAGTACCTTGGAGGCCGCACACGAATCCGCTCCGACCCACAGTTCGGAGCCGACCGCGCAGATCGAGGACAGGTGGCTGGACACCGCCTCGGAGGCTGCAACTTCCACGGTGATGGAGCCGAATACCGACCTTGTTCTTTGCAAAGCTCGTGACTCCAAGGTGCCGGACTCCTTGCTGGACTCCGAACCTCCTGCGCCCCTGCCGATCGAATCCAATTGGGCGCCGATCATGGAGTTCACCGCTGCGGACATCTTTCAACACTCACCCTTTGGCGACATCCTGAATTCGCTAAAGTATCTCTCATTATCAGGAGAGCCCTGGCCAGACTATGGTCAGGATGGTTGGGATGCGGACGACAAAGAAATTTGAAGCCCACCCACCACCCACTTTGTAGCCACTGTCGACGATCTAACCGACATGCTAGACTTCGACTCCGAAGACATCGACGGTATGGACGACGATGCCGGAGACGAACAAGAACCAGCACCTACGAGCACTAGAAGACCACCTCGTCATACGACATATACATGGTAGACACCCCAAAGGATCGGGACGGTGAAGTAGCAGCGGAGGCAGATTCCTCTAAGAAACAGCCCAAGTGCCGACGTCAGCGGCGCCGCTCTTAATCCCGCCACAGCAAGAATGGAGATTCCGGCACCGGAGATAATAACACCCCAGAGAGTGCCAAAGACGACCCCCTCCAGCGAGATTCAGCACAGGAGGACGGGGAAGCCAGCCCTCAAGAGAGAGCGGCAGACGAGGAGGATGAAAATTACATGCCTCCCTCCGGAGACGAGGCAAGCCTCAACGACGACGAATTCGTCGTGCCCGAGGATCCCGTCGAACAAGAGCGTTTTAAACGTAGGCTAATGGCCACGGCGAACAGCCTAAAGAAAAAGCAGCAACAGCTTCGAGCTGATCAAGACCTGCTGGCCGACAGATGGACCGAGGTCCTCGCAGCGGAAGAGTATGAACTCGAACGCCCCTCCAAAAGCTACCCAAAACGCAAGTTGCTCCCCCTACTAGAGGAGGAAGCATACAAACCTTCATCACCAGCGCACAATACGGCAGACCGACCACCTCGTGGCCGCGACAGAGAGGCATCTAGGCCCTCCGCCAGAACCGTACCCCGGCACCGCTCGAAAAGCGCGAAGCCACAGGGGAATGTGCCGGACTTGCGGGATATATTGGAGGACAAGGCAAGACAATCCAGATCTATCTATGGATCACGTGGGCGCCCCACGACCCACGAGGACTACCGTCGCATCAGATACAGCAACTCCGGCCGGGCCGAACACAGCAGACAAAGCTCTCTTGAGCTACGTCGTGATATCGCTCAATATAGAGGCACCGCACACCCACTATGCTTCACAGACGAAGTAATGGATCATCAAATCCCTGAAGGGTTTAAACCCGTGAACATTGAATCCTACGATGGCACAACAGACCCCGCGGTTTGGATCAAAGATTATCTCCTTCATATCCATATGGCCCGCGGTGACGATCTCCACGCCATCAAGTATCTCCCACTCAAGCTTAAGTGGCCAGCTCGGCATTGGCTTAATAGCTTGCCAGCAGAATCAATTGGGTGTCGGGAGGACCTGGAAGCCGCATTCCTTGACAACTTCCAGGACACATATGTGCGACCACCAGACGCCGATGACCTAAGCCACATAATTTAGCAGCCAGACGAATCGGCCAGACAACTCTGGACACGGTTCCTCACAAAGAAAAATCAAATCGTCGAATGTTCGGATGCAGAGGCCCTCGCAGCCTTCAAACATAACATCTGCGACGAGTGGCTGGCCCGGCACCTAGGACAGGAAAAGCCAAAATCCATGGCAGCCCTCACATCACTCATGACCCGCTTCTATGCGGGAGAGGACAGCTGGCTAGCTCGCAGTAACAACCTCAGCAAAAATTCTGGCAGTCCGGACAACAAGGACCGCAATGGCAGGTCACGTCGCAACAAAAACAAATGTCGCGTTAACGGCGATAACACTGAGGATACGGCAGTCAACGCCGGGTTCAGAGGCTCTAAACCCGGTCAGCGGAAAAAGGCATTCAAAAGAACTACTCCGGGTCCGTCCAATTTGGACCGAATACTCGACCGCTCTTGCCAGATACATGGCACCCCTGAAAGCCAGCTAACCACACCAACAGGGATTGTTGGGTATTCAAGCAGGCAGGCAAGTTAATTGCCGAAAACAATGACAAGGGGCTGCAAAGCGATGACGAGGAAGAAACCCGGCCGCCGAACAGTAGAGGACAGAAGGGCTTCCCCCCACAAGTGCGGACAGTAAACATGATATACGCAACCCACACACCCAAGAGGGAGCGGAAGCGTGCACTTAGGAACGTATATGCGATGGAGCCAGTCGCCCCGAAATTCAACCCATGGTCCTCCTGACCGATCACTTTCGATCGAAGGGACCACCACACCAGTATCCGCCATGGCGGATTCGCCGCATTGGTTTTAGACCCAATCGTCGATGGATTTCACCTCACTAGAGTCCTGATGGATGGTGGCAGCAGCCTGAACCTGCTTTATCAGGATACAGTGCGCAAGATGGGCATAGACCCCTCAAGGATTAAACCTACGAAGACGACCTTCAAAGGCGTCATACCAGGTATTGAGGCCAATTGTACAGGCTCAGTCACACTGGAAGTGGTCTTCGGATCCCCTATAATTTCCGAAGCGAGGAGTTAATCTTCGACATAGTCCCGTTCCGCTGTGGCTATCACGCTCTGCTCGGACGAACAACGTTTGCAAAGTTCAACGCGGTGCCGCATTATGCATACCTCAAGCTCAAGATGCCAGGCCCTCGTGGAGTCATCACGGTCAACGGAAACACTAAACGCTCCCTCCGAACGGAGGAACACACAGCGGCTCTCGCGGCAGAAGTACAGAGCAGCCTCTTAAGGCAATCCTCGAGTCTGGCCGTTAAACGACCGGACATGACTAAACGCGCCCGGAGTAACATACATCAAGACCACCTAGCACATTCCGAGCACGCGTAGCAATGCGGCCCCAACCCCAGCCCTTGCATGATTGCAAGTCGAGCTCTTCGTGTACATCACTATGCTCTGAAGATACCATGGGCATAGGGGGAGGGGCACGACCACAACAGACCCGGAGTGTGGCTCAACCACACCAGGGGCTCCCACGTGTGTCACCTTTTTTTTCTTTCTTTCTTTTCTTCTCTTTTTTCCACAGGACTCCGTTTACCAGAGGCCCTGTAAGGCAGTAGATCTGCCGAACTCACGATGCAACAGCCAGGGAGGGACAATGGCTACGTCGAACACTCAGGTGGTCTCCATTATGAGCATTAAATCTGTTTAATACACCATTCCACAGCCTACCCCTGGAGGGGGACATGTCTAATAGTCCAAACCCTTGCTTACCGCACTATTTGTATCGTTCTGCACTCATAGCAGAATTCCTTGAATAAACAATGCATCACTTTTTGTTTATAACTGCATTCCTCTTTTTACATGTTCATTTATGACATCTTGCATCTGTACACTTTGGTACGGCCGAATACACCAGGGGCTTATGTTCCCCGCATTATGGTGTGATAAATCCGAACACTTTCACAAGTGCGGCACCCCAAACTTATAGCACTATATGCATCGGCTCCGAATCATGTCTTGGGTCAATAGTTGGGTTTGCCCGGCTCCCATGTTTTGGTACCTTACGTTCCGTTCTATCGACTAAGGTAGCACTGGGAGAACCACTGCGATTGCGCCCCGGTTGAGCTGGGCGAGCGCCTCAGTGGAGAAAGCTAAAACTGACCGTCATGATAAGGCGAGAGCTGGTCGCTGTTCGAGAGGTCTTTTCGAGTCCCTAAAGACTTATGCCGCTTAGAGCGAGGAACCGGCTGTGTCCGCCCAAGGCGTGGATAGCGCCCCGAATTCGGTCTTCCGAACACTAGGGGCTTCGCCGAAATTTAAAATTATAGAATTCTATGGCTAAGTGAGAGTGTTCAAGCATTATAAGTCCGGTTGCCTTGTTTGTTGTGTTGGGCGCCTCCCTAGATGGACCCAAAAATGGGAACAAGAGCGCTCAAGTTTATCCCGAACACCCCAGCACTCGTGGCATGGGGGCTGAAGCCAATGACTTGCCAGCTCTCAGATTTGATAAACGGCCGCACAGAAGGTAATATTTTAAATTAATAAGCGTTTCTTAGCGCATATGAACAAAGTTTTCAGCGCACAGGATAACACATTGCGAGTCTACTCAAAAATTACATCTTTGGGGCACTCATCCGCAATCTTGCGGGCACCCTTCAGGACACTCTTATAGTACATTTCGGGCATACGATACTCCTTGCCCGCCGGCGGCGCGTCCGTGATAAGCCTCTCAGCATCCAGCCTGCCCTAGTGCACCTTTGCGCGGGCAAGGGCCCGACGGGCACCTTCAATGCAGGCGGAGCGCTTGATGACTTCCAGCCAGGGGCACGCATCCACCAGCCGCCGCACGAGACCGAAGTAGCTCCCAGGCATGGCCTCTTCAGGCCACAGCCGGACTATGAGGCTCTTCGTGGCCTGCTCGGCTACCTTGTGGAGCTCGACCAGCTGCTTCAGCTGGTCGCTAAGGGGCACCGGATGTCTGGCCTCAGCATACTGAGACCAGGAGACCTTCTCTGTTGAGCTCCCCTCCTCGGCCCGGTAGAATGCGACGGCATCGGACACGCTGCGAGCCAGATCTGCAAACGCCCCTGGAGAGCTCCGAATTCGGGTAAGTAACAGGTAATTTACATTCACATGCTTGCTTTGCATGAAAAATGCCTTACCCTCCGCTATTTTGTTCACCGCCTCAATCTCCTGGAGGGCCTTAGCGGCTTTGGCACTTCAAGAGCCGAGGCAAGCTCGGACTCTCGAGTCTTCGAGTCGCGCTCCAAACTCTCATGCTTTTCCATGAGAGCCTGGAGCTCTTGTCGCACCTCTGCCACCCGCGCCTCCTGCTTCTCTCGCTCCGCTCGTTCCGCGGCCGCATTGCGTTCGGCCGCGGACACGGCCTCCTTCAGGGTCGCCACCTCGTTCGTGGCCCCTGCAGTACCCACGTTATCCTTGTTATTTCAATTGCAACCAAAATCCTTTTCTGTAAGGTACAAATTTAATGCGGTGTTACTCACCTTCTTTGTCCTCGAGCTGCTTCTTGGCAAGGCCGAGCTCGTGCTCGGACCGCTTGAGGTCCTGCTTCAAAGCACCGACCTCCGCAGTCAGTGCGGCAGAGGTCAGCAGCGCAGCCTGCAAACCCATATTGACATAATTTTTAGCACTCCTGCGTATATCTTTTTTAGATCCTCAGTCTGGTTTTTCTTTCTGAACACTGAACCGAGCATCAGGGGCTACTGTCTATGCGGTATTACAATACTTCTTACCTCAAAGCCTGTTAGAAGGCTGCTACAGGCTTCGGTCAGCCCGCTCTTGGCAAGCTGAACCTTCTGAATCACCGCACTCATGATAGTGCGGTGTTCTTCCTTGATGGAAGCGCCGTTGAGCGCCTCCAACAAGTTGTACGGCGCCTCCGGTTGGATGGAGGCTGTCGGCGTCATGGTCTTGCCCTTCTTACGAAGGGGCCGCCTGCCGGACTCCAGAACCACTGCGGGTTCCGGCACGGAGTCCGGCGCAAAGTCCGGGAGGCTGCCTTGCGGCACCTCCAGAGCCTCCTCCTGATGGGTCCCCTCCTGGGATCCCACCTCGGCGTCGTCAGCATCACGAGGGGTGGAGGCGGTCGGAATGGAATCCACATCCGACGGAGCCAAGGACCCGCTCGATGAAGCGGGAAGATCATCCTCGGCCGGACTATAGGTAGTGTGCGGCATTAGAAGGACAACATGTGGCACGAAAGAGAAATTATAAATCATTCAGGAATCCGGATACTTACGATCTTGCCGGAGGCTTGGCCCTTGAGGGCCACCCTTCGTCGCCAACGTTGGCGTTGGCGGAGCTGTCCGGAGGAAGGGTCCTTCCCCTCTTGGACCCTTCGGCCTCCCCTATTGGGGAAGCGTTCCTCTTCCTTTCTCCCCCCTCCTAGGGAGAGTCCTCTTTCTCCTCCTCGTCTTCGGGGGAGGAGTCCGCCTCAGAGCCATCGGACGATGAGTCCGATACCACCTGGCGCCAGGAACTCCTTCGGGTTCCCGTGGCCTTCTTCTTGGCCTTCTTCTCCGGCACCACATAGAGTGTCGGGACTAGCAGCCCCGTTAAACGGGTATCCGCTGGGTCTTCGGGGAGGGGAGCCTGCAGTTAACCTATCCGGACGTCCTCTGCCAGTCCTGTTAAAGGCATTGGGAATTTTAGATCCTGCAATAGAGTCAAACTATGAAAGAAATGAATATCCTGTAAAGGATAACATATCTTACCGCACCGGTCGGGCGTTTCGTGCTGAATCCGCGATCTTCAGTTGCGGATGCGGGGGCTTCTCCACCCTTGAACAGCACCCTCCAGGCAGCTTCGTACGTTGTGTCGAAGAGCCCGCTAAGGGTCGGGTGCTGTGCCGGATCAAAATCCCACAGATTGAAGGCCCGCTATTGGCAGGGGAGAATCCGGCGGACGAGCATGACCTGGATCACGTTGACAAGCTTGAGCTTCTTGTTCACCAAGGTCTGGAGACAGGACTGGAGTCCGGTCAGCTCCTCCGAACTGCCCCATAGCAAGCCCTTCTCTTTCCAGGAGGTGAGCTGCATGGGGGTACCAGATCTGAACTCGGGGGTCGCTGCCCATTTAGGGTCACGCGGCTCGATGATATAGAACCACCCCGATTGCCACCCTTTGATGGTTTCCACAAAGGCGCCCTCGAGCCAGAGGACGTTGGGCATTTTGCCCACCATGGCGCCTCCGCACTCTGCTTGGACGCCCTTCACTACCTTCGGCTTGACGTTGAAGGTTTTTAGCCACAAGCCGAAGTGGGGCTGGATGCAGAGGAAGGCCTCGCACACGACGATAAATGCCGAGATGTTGAGGATGAAGTTTGGCGCCAGATCGTGGAAATCCAGGCCGTAGTACTACATGAGCCCCCGGACGAAGGGATGAAGTGGGAAGCCCAGTCCGCGGAGGAAGTGGGGAAGGAATATGACCCTCTCATAAGGCCTGGGGGTGGGGATGAGCTGCCCCTTGTCGGGCAGCCGGTGCGTGATGTCGCTGGACAGGTATCCAGCGCCGCGCAGTTTTTTGATGTGCCCCTCCGTAACGGAGGAAACCATCCACTTGCCTCCTGCTCCGGACATGGCTGGGGAAGGTTGAGGCGAGATGTGCGAACTTGGGCGCTGGAGCTCGAGTGCGCGGAGATGGATAAGCAAAGGAGGAAGAAGGCGTGGGTAAAAAAGGTGGATCCTTATCCCCTTATATATGGGCGGACGAAGACTATGCGTCCCCACCAGCCTGGTAAAACTCGCTTATCTCCCAAGCACCACCATCAATGGCGCGGTTGGGTTACCCACGTCCGTATTGATGGGAATCCCGGAATAAGGGGAACACGATCTCTGCTTCGACAAGACGTGCCAAGGAAACCACTTCGCTAAACACGCTGAGGTGGTATGATAAAAAACGATTCAAGTAAAGGCTTGGCGGTGGTATGACGTCATGCCACAAAATACGTCAGCAGATTGAACTTGTGTACATATTATTCTCTCTACGGTGGAATGTGGAATTTATTTTGCAGAGCCGGACACTATTCCGGCGTTCACAATCTTCTATGAATTATTCGGAGGAGGAACCCGCCTTGCAATGCCGAACAATATGCACGCTGGACTCATCGTCATTAAAGCCTGGTTCAGGGGCTACTGAGGGAGTCTTGGACTAGGGGGTGTCCGGATAACCGGACTATCATCATCGGCCGGACTCCAAGACTATGAAGATACAAGATTGAAGACTTCGTCCCGTGTCCGGATGGGACTTTCCTTGGCGTGGAAGGCAAGCTTGGCGATACGGATATGTAGATCTCCTACCATTGTAACCGACTCTGTGTAACCCTAGCCCTCTCCGATGTCTATATAAACCGGAGGGTTTTAGTCCGTAGGACGAACAACCATTACAACAATCATACCATAGGCTAGCTTCTAGGGTTTAGCCTCCTTGATCTCGTGGTAGATCCACTCTTGTACTACCCATATCATCAATATCAATCAAGCAGGAGTAGGGTTTTACCTCCATCGAGAGGGCCCGAACCTGAGTAATAACATCGTGTCCCTTGTCTCCTGTTACCATCCGCCTAGACGCACAGTTCGGGACCCCCTACCCGAGATCTACCGGTTTTGACACCGACACCCACCATTCAAAATATACACGTATCCGGTTTGTGACTTCAAGTCATCCAGATCTGTGTCGAAGCTAGCGTCGATGTAACCCTTTACGACGAGCTCTTCGTCACCTCCATATACGAGAAACATGTCCTTAGTCCTTTTCAGGTACTTAAGGATGTTCTTGACCGCTGTCCAGTGTTCCTTGCCGGGATTACTTTGGTACCTTCCTACCAAACTTACGGCAAGGTCAGGTCTGGTACAGGTCATGGCATACATGATAGACCCTATGGCTGAAGCATAGGGTATGACACTCATCTCTTCTTTATCTTCTGCAGTGGTCGGGCATTGAGCCGAGCTCAATTTCACACCTTGCAACACAGGCAAGAACCCCTTCTTGGACTGATCCATACTGAACTTCTTCAATATCTTATCAAGGTATGTGCTTTGTGAAAGACCTATGAGGCGTCTCGATCTATCTCTATAGATCTTGATGCCTAATATGTAAGCAGCTTCTCCAAGGTGCTTCATTGAAAAACACTTATTCAAGTAGGCCTTTATGCTGTCCAAAAGTTCTATATCAGTTCCCATCAAAAGTATGTCATCCACATATAATATGAGAAATGCTACAGAGCTCCCACTCACTTTCTTGTAAACGCAGGCTTCTCCATAAGTCTGCATAAACCCAAACGCTTCATTAAAGCGAATGTTCCAACTCCGAGATGCTTGCACCAGCCCATAAATGGATCGCTGGAGCTTGCATACCTTGTTAGCATTCTTAGGGTCGACAAAACCTTCCGGCTGCATCATATACAGTTCTTCCTTAAGGTGACCGTTAAGGAATGCCATTTTGACGTCCATTTGCCATATCTCATAATCATAGTATGCGGCAATTGCTAACATGATTCGGACGGACTTCAGCTTCGCTACGGGAGAGAAAGTCTCATCGTAGTCAATCCCTTGAACTTGTCGATAACCCTTAGCGACAAGTCAAGCTTTATATATGGTAACATTGTTGGAAATATGCCCTAGAGGCAATAATAAATTGATTATTATTATATTTCCTTGTTCATGATAATCGTTTATTATCCATGCTAGAATTGTATTGATAGGAAACTCGGATACATGTGTGGATACATAGACAACACCATGTCCCTAGTAAGCCTCTAGTTGACTAGCTCGTTAATCAATAGATGGTTACGGTTTCCTGACCATGGACATTGGATGTCGTTGATAACGGGATCACATCATTAGGAGAATGATGTGATGGACAAGACCCAATCCTAAGCCTAGCACAAGATCATGTAGTTCATATGCTAAAGCTTTTCTAATGTCAAGTATCATTTCCTTAGACCATGAGATTGTGCAACTCCCGGATACCGTAGGAGTGCTTTGGGTGTGCCAAACGTCACAATGTAACTGGGTGGCTATAAAGGTACACTACGGGTATATCTGAAAGTGTCTGTTGGGTTGGCACGAATCGAGATTGGGATTTTGTCACTCCGTGTAAACGGAGAGGTATCTCTGGGCCCACTCGGTAGGACATCATCATAATATGCACAATGTGACCAAGGGGTTGATCACGGGATGATGTGTTACGGAACGAGTAAAGAGACTTGCCGGTAACGAGATTGAACAAGGTATCGGTATACCGACGATCGAATATCGGGCAAGTACCATACCGCTAGACAAAGGGAATTGTATACGGGATTGATTGAGTCCTTGACATCGTGGTTCATCCGATGAGATCATCGTGGAACATGTGGGAGCCAACATGGGTATCCAGATCCCGCTGTTGGTTATTGACCGGAGAACATCTCGGTCATGACTACATGTCTCCCGAACCCGTAGGGTCTACACACTTAAGGTTCGATGACGCTAGGGTTATAAAGGAAGTTTGTATGTGGTTACCGAATGTTGTTCGGAGTCCCGGATGAGATCCCGGACGTCACGAGGAGTTCCGGAATGGTCCGGAGGTAAAGATTTATATATAGGAAGTCCTGTTTCGGCCATC
>NC_041391.1:623921772-623987359 GCF_002162155.2 Triticum dicoccoides
GCATCACCCCCGGTGTCGAGGGTACACGGTGACGTGTTCATGTGCGAACACACTTTTTGGCGACTCCGCTGGGGACGAAGCTTCGAACGGTCTCCGGCCCGTTCTTGCTATGAAGAGATCGTCATCAAGTTGCTGCAATCTACAAAGGTAACATGAATACCCAATTCCCCTTTGTAGATGGAAATAATCCATATGTTGTTGCTAGATCACCTAATGAGCATAATGTATCGGCTAGCCCTAGTTTTATCAATCATGCATCTGATTATGCGCAAGGGCCGATGCAAAACAATTGTCATGCTTCAAATTCTTATGATTTTAGCAACATACAACATATGTATCCAAACTCTCATGCATAGGCAACCCCACAAATCCATATGCCGATGAACAACATGGTGAGTTTGGTTAATAAATTTGAAACACCTCATGTTAGGATTTCCGATGCCATGCAAGAAAGTGTTTCACCCTTTTATTCATCGGCAAGTAATGTGCAATATACTAATCCAATCATGCCGATGAACGAGAGAATTGGCCATGCTACTACTAGCTATTCGGCAAGTTATTCCCAACCGTCATATGCTACACCTCATGACAATAATTTTTCAGCACCATACACAACTGTAGATGTTTATAATTCGGCTTCACACCTTCCTGGTCATAGCCGAATAAATGTAAATTTTACTGGAGCGGTTGTGCCCAATATTGTAGAGGATGAGGTAGTGGTGGCTGCATTGAAGAGTTTAGCCCAAAATAAGAGGATTAGTGCTCTTTTCCTTGAACAACATGAAAAGGGGCTATTTCCTGATTATGCCGCAATAAAAGCTAGAGTTTTGCAAGAAGATGAATCTTTGCCAATTGATAAAATTGGCGAGCAAAAATATGGTTTTACAACAATGCATATGCCTTCACCTAGTACTACATCATATTATACACCCCCTACATAATTGCAAAGTTTCGCCAACACCCATGTGTCATTGCCGAAAGAATCTAAAAGCATTGGGGGGCAATCATATCCGGAGTGGGCTGACGTTGAGAAAGCTTAAAGCCAATCTTGCCGCTCGTCGCCGAAAACAAATTGAAGGAGAATTGGCTCAAATAAAAGAAGCATTGCCAATTGATAGTACCAATGAAAAGATGGATAATTCGAAACATGAAAGTGCTTCGGTTGAAAAAGCCGAATCAAGTAGTATATATTCTGAATCCATCAAATCCAAAGAGGCAAGCGGTATTGAGAACGGGCATGGAAAGCATGGCAAAACGACCATACTTGATTTTTCTGAAATTAAGGGAACCTACTTCCTGCCCTATGAGTTTAGTGCCATAGAAATTGATGAGCTTCAAGGACAAGAACAAGTAGCCGAACAAAGTTCGGTTGACAAAGATCTTCAAATTTATGATGCACGAAATCAAGAAGAAAATTGTGACATGGTGTTGGGAAGTCATTCAGAAGCAAAGCACAATATTATTCATCATATGCAATCATCATGCTCTCCCAACATATTTGAAGAGGTATGTCTAGCAAGTAATTTACCTATTTTCAGATTTGGTCACAACTTTATTGTTGATGCATCTATTAGAAAAATTCTAATAAGTAATTTTCAAAGACTAATGAAGAAGGGCAATATACTTGTTAGCAATAAAATTGTTACTAAGCATATCGATCAATATATTGTACCATTCAAAGAGACCGATAGTGACTTATTACTGCAACCAAAGCTTTTCCCATTGCTTTATTTAAAGTTCATATCTAATTGGGTAGCTTTGTTTGCTTCATACTTGGCTTACGCATGGTCTCAATTGAGACGTGTATGTTCTAACTACTTTGATTTCAGAAATTCAAAGCCAAGGTTAAAATCTTTTGGGAAAACCGATGCTAGTATAGTTTCTTATTTAAGGACATCGGAAAAAGAATGCTAAAAAGAATTCATAGCCGAATGGGAAGATGCCGAATCTGAACCATTCGTTTGCTTAACTCCAAAGCCGTTCTCACAACAAGATCGGCTAGAAAACAAAAGGTATACCTTTGATTCAAACATGTGTGATCAAATCTTTGATTTGTTGTTGAAAAATAATTACATTAGAATTCTTGATCACCATGTCAAGCCATCAATTCAAGGACGAATGTATTGTAGGTTGCATCATTCGTTCAAACATAATTTTGAGGATTGCAATATGTTTCATCAAATAGTTAAATCGGCCATTGATAAAGGACGATTGAAATTTGTTGAGACACCAAGAAATGACCAGTCTATTCCGATTGGTCCCGATGGCAGAAAGTTTTTGCATCGGCTGCTTCAAGCCGATCCATTTAAAGAGAAGGTAAAAATAACAGGTGATGGGATCGAGCTTTCAAGTAAAGAATTTGTTGAAGAGCATAATGAACATAACCTTGAGGGCAAAAATTCCATCGAAGCTACAATGGAGATGCCAAGGACTGGGGGGCAGCAAGCAAATCCAATGATCGATGGAAGCAAACCAAAAGAAAACAAAGGCCGAAATAAGCGCAAGTGTAAGAGATCAAAAATCACCTTCGCTGAACTATTGGATAAATATCAAAAGAAGAGTGAAGAGAAGAATGCTTATCGGCCAAATCATGCAAAGAAACCAAGATCACCCCGAAGGCGCAAATATGAAGATCGGTATTGGCAAAGTGCGAATTTTAATGCAACATATTCATATCCTTATTTTGGGCCGCCAATGCCAATGCCGTGGATGCCTCCCTATGCTCATATAGATACATATTCATCATGGGACAGGTATGATACAAGGGCACATTCTCCATCTTATTTTAGACCATCTCACCAATATTATGCAGCTCCAAGAAGATCAACATCTGAACAATCACATGTTAAAGACCGTTTCAATCATAAGGAATCGGTCCAGAGCTCAAAGAAGAAGAAAGAGGTGGTCAAACAAGTTTACCGCGTTAAAAGAGATGGTCGTAAGATTGCTACTTCAGATTTGATCTCAAATGAAAAAGAGCCAATGAAAGTGTTGACATTGGCTACTAAAGGAAATAAGATGAAGCAACCAATTATTAAGAGTCAAAGTGTCAAATCTGAAGAAAAGAAGTTGAGAGTGCACCAGGCCAAGAAAGAATTGCCATTGGTCAAAATAGAATCACAGCCGAGATGCCCACTCGGCTTATCGTATTGGCAAAAGAAAGAATTACAAAATCTTAGTGCACAAGAGCTGAGAAAGAGGAACATGGCATGGGTTCCCAAGAAGATCAATCAAGACAAAAATGATGTGCAAGCTTCTGTTGCGACAAGTACAATAAAAGTGAAGAAGGAAAATAATGAAAGCCACAAACAATTAAGCCGAAGGTGCACATCACAACATCAAAATCTTCGGTTAGCACATCATCCATTTTCTTCAACAATGTCATTGATGCCTTTGCCATGGAATTCATCCACAGGTATGATCAGTTACCCTCCATGGACTTATTTTGATCCATGGATGCAACATAATTTTCCATATCATGACAGAGTATTATCAAATCACTATACATTTGGTTAGTTATATTTTTGTTGCTAAGACAAAGGGGCCGAAATTTTTTATTGCTATTGTATTTGTTTATTTCGGCTATACATGCTTTAATGGATGAATTCTACATAGACCTCATGATAATGGCCGATAATTAACTATCGTCCTAAGAAACTATCTGATCATGGCCCGTGTAATATTCTTACATCGTCCTTAGTTCGAATGGAGAGCGAGACAAGTACTATGGAGATTATGTTTTGATAGTTGAATTCATAACAATGGCCATGGTGTTGGTGTTGTTTATATATCTCCATATGGTTCTATTATGTGAAGCCTCATGCCTCTTAAAATATTTATTGAACAATAATCAAAGCCAAATCTGCAATGTTATTCGGTTTGGAACTTTTGTCATATGTGCTAAACATATTGAGGCTTCCAGTGATTCGTTATGAGTAGTGCAACAAATATCCAAGGGTTATCAATGTTTTGACGAATCACTTATAGTTTATCTTGAGGCATGTCTAGATGCAAAATTTACCTTGGGTTGCTATAAAATTGTTCATATTTCTAGACATGACAATTCGAAAGAGTTGGCACAGCAAGCATCCGGCTACTATGTTAATCATGGTGTGTTGCATTTCTATCAATAGCCGATGCTTAGTCTCGTCAACATAGGTAAGGCCGAACCGAAGTCCACCGCTTCGTCCACTAATATTGTTTTTATGCAGGTAAAAGTGAGGATTGGAGAAAGTTTATTATTGATTATCTGCAAAGTCCTAACAAAAGGGTGAACTATATGATTCAGAGGATGACCTTGAGATACATATCTGTGGAGCTTTATCATCGGATTGTTAAGGAAGTTGAGAAGGTTTCACCCAATTTTGCATCAAGGATTCAAAGAAATAATGGCCGATATATATTTATCGCCCAAGCACATGCAAAGTGGCCGATGGAGTGTTGACATCGTCCTTAGAACCAACATAATACGAGTTATTTTTCGGCATACTACCTTTGCCGAAAAACAGGGGGGCATGTGTTGACGCTCAAAAATGGCATGATCGCAAAGAGTGACTTGAGTCTATAATGGAATGAGGTTAAAATTATGAGTTTATGTCACCATTTGATGGCCCTCATCAAGATGATCGAAATAAATATGAAGATGGACCAAAAAGGAGCTCAAGTGCAAAAGATATGACAATTTCTGAGATACTCGTGTTGACACCTGATTAAAGAATGTCATGAAACCTAATTAAGAAGACCTCGGATGGAAAAGGTTACAACTGCAAAGTTCTTCGTCTCGTTGAAACGGACGATTTTGATATAAGAATCGTCCCCATCTGAGTTCGTATGCAAAAGTTATAGCCAAAACTGTGCGCTGCAATACTGTATGGCCGGATCATCCGGACCGGGGTCCAGATCATCCGGCCGAGGGCCGAAAAATTGACCAAAACAAGAGAAGCTAAAAGTTGAAGCCGGATGATCTGGACCAACTCCCGGATGATCCGGGTAAAGGCCGGACAATCCGGGCAATCGTCCGGATGTCCGGACACGTTTTTCTGTTGCAGACTTTAGAAAACGGCCCGAAACACCCTCAAGATATCCTCGGATGAAAAAGTGTTTAACATGAAAGTTGTGCGTCTCGTCGAGACGGTTGATTTGGATATAAAAAACGTCCAAATCCGTGGTTGTATGAGGATTCTAAAGCCAAAACAGTGAGCTGCTGTCAAAAAACTGGGCTAGGCCGGATCATCCGGGCCTTGAGCCGGAATCCGGGCCGAGGGTCGTGAATAGTCCGTGTTTTATTAGGTTTTGATGATTTGAACGGCTAGGCAAGTCCTTTTCTTGTACGGGAAGTCCACCCGCCTCTTATATAGACAAGAGGTGACGGCCGATTGAACAACAACACACAACCGAACAAATCTATCTACATCTTTTACCTTTACTTTTCCTTCTCCCTAGTTCTTCTTCTTCCTCGTTCTTCGTTCGTTCTTCTTTTGCAGGGCGGCGAACCTCGAGGCCCTAGGGGCGGTCAGGCCGACCTAGGGCAGCCCATAGCCGCCGCGCGCCCTGACGGGGTCCCTCCCGGGCGTGTGGGGTTTCGGGTGTACAAAAGCGCCCGCCGGATTGTCTTGCGTACCGCGCTTCCGGCGGGTCTCCTTCGACGTGAGCTGCGGTGCATCACCCCCGGCATCGAGGGTACATGGTGACGTGTTCGTGTGCGAACACTTCGGAAACACATGTAGTACTCCTTTATAATCACCCAGTTACGTTGTGACGTTTGGTAGTACCCAAAGTGTTCCTCCGGTAAACGGGAGTTGCATAATCTCATAGTTACAGGAACATGTATAAGTCATGAAGAAAGCAATAGCAACATACTAAACGATCAAGTGCTAAGCTAACGGAATGGGTCAAGTCAATCACATCATTCTCCTAATGATGTGATCCCGTTAATCAAATGACAACTCTTTTGTCCATGGATAGGAAACTTAACCATCTTTGATAAACGAGCTAGTCAAGTAGAGGCATACTAGTGACACTATGTTTGTCTATGTATTCACACATGTATTATGTTTCCGGTTAATACAATTCTAGCATGAATAATAAACATTTATCATGAAATAAGGAAATAAATAATAACTTTATTATTGCCTCTAGGGCATATTTCCTTCAGTCTCCCACTTGCACTAGAGTCAATAATCTAGTTCACATCGTCATGTGATTTAACACCAATATTCATATCTGTTTATGATTAACACCCATAGTTAACATCATCATGTGACCAACACCCAAAGGGTTTACTAAGGTGTGATCATGTTTTGCTCGTGAGAGAAGCTTAGTCAACGGGTCTGTCACATTCAGATCCGTATGTATTTTGCAAATATTCCATATCCACAATGCTCTGCACGGAGCTACTCTAGCTAATTGCTCCCACTTTCAATATGTATCCAGGTTGAGACTTAGAGTCATCTGGATCAGTGTAAAAGTTTGCACTGATGTAACTTTTACAACAAACTCTTTTATCACCTCCATAATCGAGAAACATCTCTGTCGGTGTCAAAACCGGCGGATCTCAGGTAGGGGGTCCCGAACTGTGCGTCTAGGCGGATGGTAACAGGAGACAGGGGACACAATGTTTTACCCAGGTTCGGGCCCTCTCGATGGAGGTAAAACCCTACGTCCTTCTTGATTAATATTGATGATGTGGGTAGTACAAGAGTAGATCTACCACGAGATCAAGGAGGCTAAACCCTAGAAGCTAGCCTATGGTATGATTGTTGTAATGTATGTTGTCCTACGGACTAAAGCCCTCCGGTTTATATAGACACCGGAGAGGGCTAGGGTTACACAGAGTCGGTTACAATGGTAGGAGATCTACATATCCGTATTGCCAAGCTTGCCTTCTACGCCAAGGAAAGTACCATCTGGACACGAGCCGGAGTCTTCAATCTTCTATCTTTGTAGTCTTGGAGTCCGGCAGATAATGATAGTCCGGCTGTCCGGACACCCCCTAGTCCAGGACTCCCTCAATCTCCGTAGTCCTTACTAAGGATATTCTTGACCAATGTCCAGTGATCTACTCCTAGATCACTATTGTACTCCCTTGCCAAATTCAGAGCAAGGTATACAATAGGTCTGGTACATAGCATAGCATACTTTATAGAACCTATGACTGAGGCATAGGGAATGACTTTTCATTCTCTTTCTATTTTCTGCTGTGGTCGGGATTTGAGTCTTACTCAATTTCATACCTTTGCAACACATGCAAGAACTCTTTCTTTGACTGTTCCATTTTGAACTATTTCAAAATCTTGCCAAGGTATGTAGTCCTTGAAAAAAATATCAAGCGTCTTGATCTATCTCAATAGATCTTGATGCTCAATATGTAAGCAGTTTTACCGAGGTCTTTCTTTGAAAAACTCTTATTCAAGTATCCTTTCATGCTTCGCAGAATAATTCTACATTATTTCCGATCAACTATATGTCATTCACATATACTTATCAGAAATGATGTAGTGCTCCCACTCACTTTCTTGTAAATACAGGCTTTACCATAAGTCTGTACAAAACTATATGCTTTGATCAACTTATCAAAGCGTATATTCCAACTCTAAGATGCTTGCACCAGTTCATAGATGGATCGCTGGAGCTTGCACATTTTGTTAACACCTTTAGGATTGACAAAACCTTTTGGTTGCATCATATACAACTCTCCTTTAAGAAAACCATTAAGGAATGCAGTTTTCACATCCATTTGCCAGATTTCATAAATTGTGGCAATTGCTAACATGATTCGGACAGACTTTAAGCATTGCTACAGTTGAGAAAATCTCATTGTAGTCAACACCTTGAACTTGTCAAAAAACCTTTTTGCGACAAGTCGAGCTTTGTAGATAGTAACACTACTATCAGCATTTGTCTTCCTCTTGAAGATCCATTTATACAATATGGCTTGCCGATCATCGGGCAACTCCACCAAAGTCCACACTTGGTTCTCATACATGGATCCCATCTCAGATTTCATGGCCTCAAGACATTTCGCGGAATCTGGGCTCATCATCGCTTCCTTATAGTTCGTAGGTTCATCATGGTCTAGTAACATGACTTCCAGAACATGATTACTACACCACTCTGGTGCGGATCTTACTCTGGAAGACCTACGAGGTTCTGTAGTAACTTGATCTGAAGTTTCATGATCAATATCATTAGCTTCCTCACTAATTGGTGTATTTGTCACAGGAACTAATTTCTGTGATAAACTACTTTCCAATAAGGGAGCAGGTACAGTTACCTTATCAAGTTCTACTTTCCTCCCACTCACTTTTTTCGAGAGAAACTCCTTCTCTGGAGAGGATCCATTTTAGCAACGAGTATCTTGCCTTCGGATCTGTGATAGAAGGTGTACCCAACAATTTCCTTTGGGTATTCTATGAAGACGCACTTCTCCGATTTGGGTTCGAGCTTATCAGGATGAAACTTTTTCACATAAGCATCGCAGCCCCAAACTTTAAGAAACAACAGCTTAGGTTTACTGCTAAACCATAGTTCATACGGTGTCGTCTCAACGGATTTAGATGGTGCCCTATTTTAAACGTGAATGCAGCTGTCTCTAATGCATAACCCCAAAACGATAGTGGTAAACTGATAAGAGACATCATAGATTGCACCATATCAAATAAAGTGCGGTTACAACGTTTGGACACACCATAACGATGTGGTGTTCCAGGTGGCGTGAGCTATGAAACTATTCCACATTGTTTTAATTGAAGACCAAACTCGTAACTCAAATATTCCTCTCCGCGATCAGATCGCAGAAACTTTATTTTCTTGTTACGATGATTTTCCACTTCACTCTAAAATTCTTTGAACCTTTCAACTATTTCAGACTTATGTTTCATCAAGTAGATATACCCATATCTGCTCAAATCATCTTGTGAAGGTCAGAAAATAACGATACTTGCCACGAGCCTTCATACTCATTGGTCTGCATACATCAGTATGTATTATTTTCAATAAGTCAGTAGCTCGTTCCATTGTTCCGAAGAACGGAGTTTTAGTCATCTTGCCCAAAAGGCACGGTTCGCAAGTATCAAATGATTCATAACCAAGTGATTCCGAAAATCCATCTTTATGGAGTTTCTTCATGCGCTTTACACCGATATGACCTAAACGGCAGTGCCACAAATAAGTTGCACTATCATTATTAACTTTGCATCTTTTGGCTTCAATATTACAAATATGTGTATCACACGATCGAGATCCAACAAACCATTTTCATTGGGTGTATGACCATAGAAGGTTTTATTCATGTAAACAGAACAACAATGATTCTCTAACTTACATGAATAGCCGTATTGCAATAAACATGATCAAATCATATTCATGCTCAACGCAACCACCAAATAACACTTATTTAGGTTTAACACTAATCCCGAAAGTATAGTGAGTGTGCGATGATGATCATATCAATCTTGGAACTATTTCCAACACACATCGTCACTTCACCCTTTAACTAGTCTCTGTTTATTCTGCAACTCCCGTTTCGAGTTACTAATCTTAGCAACTGAACTAGTATCAAATATTGAGGGGTTGCTATAAACACTAGTAAAGTACACATCAATAACATGTATATCAAATATACTTATGTTCACTTTGCCATCCTTCTTATCCGCCAATCACTTGGGGTAGTACCTCTTCCAGTGACCAGTCTCTTTGCAGTAGAAGCACTTAGTCTCAGGCTTAGGACCAGACTTGGGTTTCTTCACTTGAGCAGCAACTTGCTTGCCGTTCTTCTTGAAGTTCCCCTTCTTTTCCCTTTGCCTTTTTCTTGAAACTAGTGATCTTGTTAACCATCAACACTTGATGCTCTTTTCTTGATTTCTACCTTCGCCGATCTCAACATCGCGAAGAGCTCAGGAATAACTTTCGTCATCCCTTGCATATTATAGTTCATCACGAAGTTCTAGTAACTTAATGATGGTGACTAGAGAATTATGTCAATCACTATCTTATCTAGAAGATTAACTCCCACTTGATTCAAGCGATTGAAGTACCCAGACAATCTGAGCACATGCTCACTAGTTGAGCGATTCTCCTCCATCTTTTAGCTATAGAACTTGTTGGAGACTTCATACCTCTCAACTCGGGTATTTGCTTGAAATATTAACTTCAACTCCTGGAACATCTTATATGGTCCATGACGTTCAAAAACGTCTTTGAAGTCCCGACTCTAAGCCGTTAAGCATGGTGCACTAAACTATCAAGTAGTCATCATATTGAGCTTAGCTAAACGTTCATAACGTCTGCATATGCTCCTGCAATAGGTCTGTCACCTAGCGGTGCATTAAGGACATAATTCTTCTGTGCAGCAATGAGGATAAACCTCAGATCACGGATCCAATCCGCATCATTGCTACTAACATTTTTCAACACAATTTTCTCTAGGAACATATCAAAAATAAACATATGAAAGCAACAGTGTGAGCTATTGATCTACAACATAATTTGCAAAATACTACCAGGACTAAGTTCATGATAAATTTAACTTCAACTAATCATATTACTTAAGAACTCCCACTTAGACAGACATCTCTCTAGTCATCTAAGTGATTACGTGATCCAAATCAACTAAACCATAACCGGTCATCACGTGAGATGCAGTAGTTTTCAATGGTGAACATCACTATGTTGATCATATCTACTATATGATTCACGCTCGACCTTTCGGTCTCCGTGTTCCGAGGCCATATCTACATATGCTAGGCTCGTCAAGTTTAACCTGAGTATTCCGCGTGTGCAAAACTGGCTTGCACCCGTTGTAGATGGACGTAGAGCTTATCACACCCGATCATCACGTGGTGTCTGGGCACGACGAACTTTGGCAACGGTGCATACTCAGGGAGAACACTTCTTGATAATTAGTGAGAGATCATCTTAAAATGCTACCGTCTATCAAAGCAAGAATAAGATGTATAATAGATAAACATCATATGCAATCAAAATATGTGACATGATATGGCCATGATCATCTTGCGCCTTTGATCTCCATCTCCAAAGTACTGTCATGATCTCTATCGTCACCGGCACGACACCATGATCTTCATCATCTTGATCTATATCAATGTGTCATCACATGGTCGTCTCACCAACTACTGCTCTTCCAACTATTGCTATTGCATAGCGATAAAGTAAAGCAATTATTTGGCACTTGCATCTTATGCAACAAAGAGACAACCATAGAGCTTCTGCCAGTCGCCGATAACTTCAACAAAACATGATCATCTCATACAACAACTTATATCTCATCACGTCTTGACCATATCACATCACAACATGCCCTGCAAAAACAAGTTAGACGTCCTCTACTTTGTTGTTGCAAATTTTATGTGGCTGCTACGGGCTTAGCAAGAACCGTTCTCACCTACGCATCAAAACCACAACGATAGTTTGTCAAATAGACTCCGTTTTAACCTTCACAAGGACCGGGCATAGTCACACTCGGTTCAACTAAAGTTGGAGAAACTGACACCCGCCAGCCACCTGTGTGCAAAGCACGTCGGTAGAACCAGTCTCGCGTAAGCGTACGCGTAATGTCGGTCCGGGCCGCTTCATCCAACAATACCGCCGAACCAAAGTATGACATGCTGGTAGGCAGTATGACTTATATCATCCACAACTCACTTGTGTTCTACTCGTGCATATAACATCAACGCATAAAACCTAGGCTCGGATGCCATTGTTGGGGAACGTAGTAATTTCAAAAAAATTCCTACGCACACACAAGATCATGGTGATGGCATAGCAACGAGAGGGGAGAGTGTCGTCCATGTACCCTCGTAGACCGTAAGCGGAAGCGTTATGACAACGCGGTTGATGTAGTCGTACGTCTTCACGATCCGACCGATCCAAGTACCGAACGTACGGCACCTCCGAGTTCTGCACACGTTCAGCTCGATGACGATCTCCGGCCTCCGATCCAGCCGAGCTCCGGAGATGAGTTCCGTCAGCACGACGGCGTGGTGACGATGATGATGTTCTACCAGCGCAGGGCTTCGCCTAAACTCCGCGATGATATGACCGAGGTGGAATATGGTGGAGGGGGGCACCGCACACGGCTAAGGAACGATCCGTAGATCAACTTGTGTGTCTATGGGGTGCCCCCTGCCCCCATATATAAAGGAGGGAGGGACGAGGAGGGGGCGTGGGCCGGCCTAGTTGGGCCAGCTGGCTCGAGCGGGCCGAAGCCCAAGTGGGACAGGGGCCTTTTCCCTTTTTTATTTAAGCAGAGAAAGAAAGGAAGTTAGTTGGGCATCCAAATATCTTAAGTAAATTATGGAACTGGGCCCCTAAAAGCCAAGGCATTGTTAGCCAGTGCCACAAATAGTTTGGAGGCCAGGGGATGTCATTTACATTTTTCACAATTAAAATGACATTCAAAAATGTTGAAGTTGCAATGAAATAATTGCTACTGTCCATCTTAGCTCAATGGTGATGTTGTTTTCCTTAACAAATAATTGTTATGGAATTTTTGACAAATGATGAACATTTTTCTAGGAACTTTTGAGCAACTTCAAACTTCAGTTGAATTTGATTTGATTGGAATTTCAAATGGGATATTGAACAAAGATGATTAAGAACTGTTTAAAAAAAGATTAGGCTTAATCACAGAGAGTTACTGTGGCATGACACTGGGGGTGTTCAAGAACCAAACTGACACTTTACCCATTTATGATTATGATCCACCTTTTGATGAAGACTGAGGAGAAGCTCATGATCAGTCATCACCCTTGGAGCTGTTGCCTGAGGACTTCGCTTAGATGCATTTGTGGCAGAATCATGAGTAGCAGAGTCATCATTGGTGGAGTATGAAGCAGCTTTGCGAAACTGTCCATCCAATGGTCGGTTGCCCTCATCAATAATAGCAGTGGCCTTGCCCTTCTCATCAGCTGAGGAAAATGTCCGCTTGAGGACTTCAATTGGGGGCAAGTAGCTGCCATGGTTGAGTGTATCAGCTTTGTAGTTGAGTGAAGACCTTGATCTGATGAATCTCATAATCCAGGGAGCATGTCACGCCCAAGATGCGACCCTATCCTAAAGGAACTCGAAGGTCCCACCAAGGATAGAAGCGCATCTTGAAGACGCTTTTGCAAGGTGGATATCATTACATCAACATTACATAATAGATGGGGATACATACAAGAGGCATACAATGCCACACACAATAAACACACGGCAACAACTAAAATAAATGGAAGGCAACTGGAGCATCGGACTCGGGGCGTTACAACTCTCCTCCACTAACAGAAGATCTCGTCCCGAGATCTTAGGAACAAGACGGAAGAGAAAGAGGAAGAGGTGAAATAAAAACGCAAGAGAGAAGAAGAACAAGGTCGAGAGCACTCGGTAGAAAAGATGGACGGTGAAAATGACGAGAATAGAAAGCTGAAGGAACAAGATAGACTCTGAAACCACTCCGGATAGAACAAGAAAGAAAAAGAATAACAAAGAAGGAATTTCGGTAGCACTCCGGCTCAAAAAGGAAGGAATAGAACATGAACTTCGCAAGATGGGATGACCTTGATGAGATGAATAACACAATGCCTCCGGTATAATTAAAATAGTGGAATGAAAAGAATGGATAAGAGAACAACACCTTCCACCACGAATGAATTAGATAGCCTCCTTAGAAGGAAAGATTTAATGGTGTTGCCGAGAAAATCAACAACAAAAGAATAAGTTTGTTCTGGACTTATGGAAAATCCTCTCAAAATTTGAGGTGAAACTGTGCCACAAGCAAAAGCTTGAATATCTTAGAAGACCGAAGAAATGCAAAACTCCACTTCAAAAGAATATGGAGAATTAATTGCACTTCGAGATGCAAGAAGAATAATACTTGAACTCCTCCAACAAGACTCTTGATGAACACTTGAAAGAATGAATTAAATCATGAAGAACCACCATGAAGAACTCCGGTGACAAAAAAAGGATGATGAGAATAGAATGAAGGATGAAAGAATAAGATTAAAGCTTGCGATGATTTAGATGGAGGTTCCGACGAACTGGCCGAGGAAATTTGAACTCCGGAAAAGAAAAGATGAAAACACTAGGAACTAGAATTTATTCATCAAGAACAAATTCCGAAGAAAAGGAATTACTTGACGATGATGAAATAAGAATAAGATTTATTGTATGCTTATCCTTCGTCAAATTAAATTGATGACAAGCAATGGATTTTTGCATACTACTTATTCTTCTTGAAAAGGATTGAGAAGTGACATATCGCAAACTTGAGAAGGTCTTCATGAACCACCGGTAGGATTGAAAAGAACGAATGAATTAATATGATAATCAAAGAAAAAGAATCTTGAATGAACCACCGGTAGAATTAGAAAATGACTGATGAAAGAGCATGAATCACCGGGAAGAATTAGAAGAACAAATATGCTAGAGGGAATTTAGATGCAAGAGAACGAAGAGATCACGAGCTGATTAAAGAACACTTGAACGAAGCACCGGGATAATTGGATAACGTTAGCTGAAATGTGAGAACAAAGAATTCTTCTGGAACGATGGCCTCCGGTGAATAGAAATGGAAAAACAACTCCTGACATACTCCGGATGGTTAAGAAAAGAATATCTGACAAATGAAATAATTTGAGAGGATAGCATGAGGCTAGAACCATGAAACTTCGAGATAACACACAAAATTTAGAGGAAAAACTCTTCTTCGGTCTTCAAATGTTGAGAATGACGACGAGGAACACCAGTAAAATTGTTGAGATACTCCGGGAGAATGAAAAAGAGGAAAGGTTGAACCAAAGATGAAAAGAATTTGAAAGCAATCTTGGAGGTGGCATCTGACTGATGAAATTCATTCTTACGTCACACTTTGAAAAGAATTACGAATAACTCTGGGGGAATTAGAAGAGTTAGGTAAGATCCTGGGAAAAGACCTGTGAGTTAGGGCCCACTAAAAGAAAAACACCGTTGGAAGGGATTGTTGAAAAGATAAATGATGCGCCAGAACAATTGAAATATTTAAATGAGGTGATAACCTCGAATTAATTCGAACACAGACGAATCTCCTGAGATGTCTTGCACACTCCGGAAGGATAAACTGGTGAGAGGCGAATGAGCAAGGAAAACACTTGAGCCGAGGGAAAGAATATAATCACTACCAAAAAATGGAATTGAATCCACCAGAGAAGATAAAGAGATGAAGAATGTCAACAAAAGAGAATTCACCGGTCGAAAAAATTGAGGGAAGACTGAAGGGTTCCACACGAATGAAATTGATGGTCAAAACAGACTCAGACTCCGGGAAGAAAAGGGTGGGAGGGCGGGAAAACAAAAGAAACTCCGAAGGGGAAATCGACGAATATCTTCAAGAGGAAACACCGGTTGAAATCACTGAGGAAAGAAACAAAGACTTCGCACGAGTAGGAAGGATACTCGATTACAGGCTCCGGATTCGAGAAGAAGGGAGGGCGGGTGGGAAAAATAAAGGACAATTTCAGAGCTGAGGCTTAATCCTGGAGAAGATGATGAGGATCGAAACCACTCGAAGAGAGGTGCACCGGATTGAAAAGAGGATGGACAACGGACGAAAACTAACCGTGTGATCCTAAAGAAAAATTTGAATGGAAAGAGGAGTAATTCAAAACACCTACGTCAAGATTCCTTACCAGAGCGATGAAGGGGCAGAGGAGTAAAAAGAATTCCTACTCTCCGATATAACTAGACTCCGAAAACAGTTTTCTTCTAGACTCAACAACGGCCAAACTACACGATCAATCAAGGGGGGCTCCTAGGGTCGGTCGAGGCTCTGATACCAACTTGTCATGCCCAAGATGCGACCCTATCCTAAAGGAACTCGAAGGTCCCACCAAGGATAGAAGCGCATCTTGAAGATGCTTTTGCAAGGTGGATATCATTACATCAACATTATATAATAGATGGGGATACATACAAGAGGCATACAATGCCACACACAATAAACACACGGCAACAACTAAAATAAATGGAAGGCAACTGGAGCATTGGACTCGGGGCATTACAGAGCATAAGGCTTCAACTCAAATAGGGATATTGCAACGTTTGCCAAAGTCCTCATGAAGAAATCATGGTAGTTCACGGGAATACCGTGCATGATGTTAAAAAGCAGATTCTTCATGATGCCAACGACTTCTTCATCATTAGAATTGTGGCCTTTGATTGGACTCAATGTCTTCGTCAGGATGCGGTAGACAGTCCTAGGCACATATTGCAATTCCTTCATAAGGAATTTTGTCCTTGAGGCTTGACCAGGCTTCAATGGCTTCATCAACACTTGCATAAAGTGATCAGATAGTTTAGTTTCAGAATAGATGAGACGTGCATCGTCCGAGGAAGGACTGATAGGCATGGCACAAAGAATTTCAGTAGTCGGTGCCTTATAGTGAGTATTTTTGGTCATCCAGTCCAACACCCATGAGTTCACATCTTCAGCATTGCCAGTGATGTGCAGTGTCGCATAGAATTGAAGAATGAGTTCTTCATTCCAATCACAGATGTAAGTGCAGAAGTTTAGCAGTCCAGCATCATGAATAGCAGCGAGGACTGGCGTGAAGCAAGACAGTGATTCCAAATATGAGGAATATGCTCATGGTCGAAGACTTTATCTTTGTTGAAAAGTAGTGAAGAATAGAAATTTGCTTGACTAGCTGTCCATAAGCGCTTCCTCCTCAGACGAGCAGAATCATAGGGATTGTAGTCAGTGAACAATACATGCTCATTTAAGAAGGCATCAGCCTTGAAATTTGGAGTCTTGGAGAATGGATTTTTCGGCTGGGGCTAAGGAGTGTCAGTCAGTTGCAATACAACCTCTGGAATCTCAATTTCTGGAGCCGCAGGCTTAGGAATTTCAGTTTCTGCTTGAAATGCAGCCTGGGCCTCCATTTCTTCAGCAACATTTTTATCAGCACTAGTGGCTGGAATTTCTTCATGAATGGAAGGGGCATTATGGATTTCTTCAGAGCCCATCTGAACTTCTGTTGATGCTGGGGACTGAGGAATTTGCTGTAGTGGTGTGAACAGAGGAGAGTTGGGGTGTTGACTATCCCAAAAATCATCGTTCATCACTAGAGTGGTGCAGCCAATGTCCACATCCTTATCCACTTCCATTTCTTCAACGCCAGCCTCTTCAACAGTGAACTGAGGCGTTGGCGATGATACCTGAGGGTTTGAAGTGATAACATCAGCTTCAGTTTCTTCATCCATCTACTCTGTGGAAGCAGCAGAGGGATCTTCTTCAGCAGATTCTTCAGGAATCTGATATTCTTCACCATAAGGAACAAGTCCCTTTGATGGCATGCTTGAGAGAGGAACAACATTGATAGGGTTCTCAATAGATCTTGTCAAAATCTTCGCCTTCTTGGGTGTAGAAGACCCTGAGGAAATAGATGCTTTCCTTTTCTTTAAAGCGGCTCTCTCCGCAGCTTTTGTCTTCTTCACTTCCAAAGCAGAAGGAAGAATTGGGCTTGGTGTTGGTGCAAGCGGAGCAGAGGAAATTGGGGTAATTTCTTCAGGCACAACCGATGCGGTTGGTCTGTCTTGAGCAATTTATTCAGACGAAGCAACAGATGCTTCAGCTGGCCTGACAGATTCTTCAGGCGCAACACTAGTGGTTGCCCTGGCAGTTTCTTTGGAGGCTGGAATTTCTTCAGCAGCCCTGGTACTTGCAGTTTCATCAGCAGCCCGATTTTCATCAGCGGTGCTGGCATTTCCTTCAGTGGCTTGAGTAGATGCTTCAGCCAGAGTGACTTAAATGTACACAGGATCAGCAGCACTTGATGTGAATTTCTTTGCCATCTTGACGAATCTGACCTTGGCTCCCAGCCATTCTACCTTGTAGGCGTCAAATTCATCACTGAGCTTTTTGATTTCAGATTGAAGTCCAATGAGCTGCTTAGGCGAAAGTCTCAGAACATTATCTTTCAGAAAGCATTGCTTCTTATACTGAGCTTTCTTAGCCACTCTGTCTTGATCAAATTTCTATTTTTCTTCAGCAATGAACACCGTCACCATGTGACTTTGTCTAGGAGTGAGGCCCAACTCTGGCATTGGAGCATTGGGATCTTTGTGCCAGAGATCGATGAAATCCAGGATCTTCTTCGGATCCAGTAGAAGGGGCACAACACTCCCTTTGGCTCTAGCGGCCCGCCGATGTCTGTCCTTAATGATATCAGCTAATTCATCATCATCAGCCTCATCATCATATGGAGTTTGGAAGAACACATGCTTCTTGTGAGGACTTGGTCTAGTGCCTCGTCCAGCAGTGGCCTTGGTCTTCAGCAGTGTGGGACCGGTTGAAGAAGGATGAGCTGAAGAACTTGCTGAACCTCCTGAGGAAATTTGATATGCCAGTGGTCCTTTGGCAAGTGGCGAGATGCACAGGTGCCGAGGATTTTGCTAGAGGAGCGGAGGGTTTTGAAGCCCGAGGAATTTGCGCAGTCTGAGGAACTAGGGCAGCTTGAGCAATTTGCCTCGGTGGCACAGAGGAGCTTGGTCGTGAGGGCATTGAAGACGAACTTGAAGGTTTATGGGCCGGCTTCTTTGGCATAGCCTTCTTGCTTGAGGAAGCCTCGGCAGCGGCAGCAGTAGAATCTTTGTTGAATTTCTTCACTGCTTCTTTGGCCTACTTGGCCAATTTAGCTTGCCGCCTGGCCCATTCGTCAGCATAATCCTCACCATGTTTAAGGCTTGTTGGATCAGCTCTTTGGCCAGGTGCCAGAGGAGGTCTTGAGCATGTAGGGTGAAGAGCAAATTTCTTCATGTATTTGGGAGTGACATATCTGTACTCCCTCCATTCTCTTGCCCATCTTCTTTCAATCCTCTGTATAAGCACTTTGCGCTCATTTTTAGTCTCCTTGCCGTGAGTTGCCTCATCGGGCGTGCAGTACCCTGCATAGATGTCATCAGGGATCTCAAAGGCAGTGTTGACTTCGAGCTTCTTTCCTCCTTTCTGAGGCCTTTTACCATCTGCCATTTTCTTCAGCTGAAGAATTTTAACAATTGAGTTCTCTGAAGAAGTGTGCAGCTTTTCTTCGAGGAATGCTGCAAATGAGTTAAGTTGATGAGAACCTAGGATTCAGCAGCAGACAGGTGTACCTATGAAGAGAGTATAGGTGCGAAGAATTTGGAGAGGTCATATGCGTTCTCAGAAGTTTTTGTAAAAACTGAACAAGTTTGAGGAAATTGACCCGATGTGTCTTGAAGAATTTCACTAAGCGTTCTTTGACTTAGGTTCCAGAGTTGTGCGGATCGTGAGATTCACACAATTGAGGAATCATGAAGAAAAAACGTCACTTAGAGAAACAGATCAAGAACTGAAGATTTGTGCTAGGTGTTTAGAGTGTGGAGGTTGAAGAATAAACACCTTTTGAAGATTTGATGAAAATCATTAGTAGAATAAATGTAGTAAAAGTAACTTTTAATTACCCTTGATGAAGAACACGACGAATAAAAGGTGTAGATTTGGAAGTTCGTCGGCTCGGATCTTCCACGCCCTAACTTGGCGGAGGAAGACGTCTACGGCGGCGGCAGAGAGAAGATGTCCATGGCCAGCGCGAGTACGACGGTGATGAGGTCGAGGCAGTGAAGCTCTTCCTCACCGGCGATGATGGAAGTAGCGGCGGCGCTAGGTTTTGAGAAGCTCGAGCGAGGGAGTGAGGTCGAGCGGAGTAAAAACGAAGTGAGGAGGGGAGGGGGTATTTATAGCTGAGGTGAAAAACCGCTCGTCCGAGGAAATTGGACAAACATGCCCATGAACCTTCTCATTCGCGCGACATGTGTCACCCACATACTGAGAGGTGGCGATCGTGTGAGATCATGGGTGAAAACATGAGTATATCGTGGAATGCATAACGGTTTGAGCGGCAAAAGTCAAAAATTCAGATAAGAGTAGTTTAAAGTTTCGTTCGCAATTTCTTCAGCTGACAAGGACACAGTGAAAAATTTGAATGAGTTTCAAATAGAACACACAAGAAGAATTTGTGAATAGACTGGGTTGAGTTTAGCATAGAGGGGGATAAGGGTCCGATCACATTCACTTAGCAGAAAATACAACTTGAAGAATTAGCAATAAGTGAATGTTGTGGAGGACATATATATATATATATGTATATATGTATATATGTATATATATATATATATGTATATATATATATATACATATATACATATATATACATGTATATACATATATATACATATATATATATACATATATATATATATATATAGTCAGTGAAGAACAATGACGGAAAGAGTGAAGACAATGCAAAGTTGAAGAATTTGAAAAAACTGAGGAATTTATAAAATGAAGAAAAACTCAAATTGAAGATTTCCAACTTTGGTTGGTGGCGTAACCCACCGTATAAGAAAGCTGATTTCAGACACTGCGTACAACTCTCGTAGGGTTATGAGAATCAATTTCTTCATTAATTTCTTCACACTTAGAGGGTTAGTCTTCATTGATTGAAGAAAAACATTACTTCGTGTGTTGCACATCTAAGTCATCAAGTTAACATAAGTGTTAGGATGTGTGTCCTTTTCAAAGAACATTTGAAGATTCTAGGATATTTAGCTCGCACCGCAACTTGCTCTCTTCTCATCCAAGGGCTTAGTGAAGGTATCGGCCAGCTGGTCTTCAGTACTTGCGTGGTCGATGGAGATGTCGCCCTTCAACACATGGTCACGAAGAAAATGATGATGAATCTGGATGTGCTTTGTCTTCGAGTGTTGAACTGGGTTTGTGAGCAATCTTGATAGCACTCTCATTGTCGCAGTAGAGTGGCACATTCTTCACATTGATGCCATAGTCCTTGAGTGTTTGCTTCATCCATAGTAATTGAGCACAGCAAGATCCAGCAGCAATGTACTCAGCTTCTGTAGTGGAGAGTGATATGCAGTTCTGTTTCTTCGAGGACCAACATACCAAGGATCGTCCGAGGAAATGACATGTGCCTGACGTTGACTTGCGGTCCACGCGATCGCCAGCATAGTCAGAGTCTGAATATCCAATGAGATCAAAGGAAGAGCCCTTGGGATACCATAATCCAAGTGTTGGTGTGTGAGCTACATATCGAAGAATATGCTTCACGGCCTTGTGGTGTGATTCCTTCGGTGTAGCTTGAAATCGGGCACACATGCAAACACTAAGCATAATATCCGGCCTAGATGCACATAGGTACAATAAAGAGCCAATCATGGAGCGGTATACCTTTTGATCGAAGTCTTTACCATTTTTATCAGTGCATAGATGGCCATTTGTGGGCATAGGAATTTTGACGCATTTGCAATCTTGCATGCCGAATTTCCTC
Source organism: Triticum dicoccoides (assembly GCF_002162155.2). Taxonomy (NCBI): domain Eukaryota; kingdom Viridiplantae; phylum Streptophyta; class Magnoliopsida; order Poales; family Poaceae; genus Triticum; species Triticum dicoccoides. The sequence goes on from NC_041391.1 coordinate 623,943,114, forward strand.
AACACACTGTTGAGGTATTTCTCCTGAGATATGAATATGCCATTGTATTGTTGACGAATCTTAAGACCTAAGAAGAATTTCAATTCTCCCATCATAGACATTTGATATTCTTCACTCATCATATAGGCAGATTCATCACTGTAACATTGGTTAGTACAGCCAAAGATAATATCATCAACATATATTCGGCACACGAATAATTCATCATCATATGTTTTGGTGAAAAGAGTTGGGTCAAGTGAACCGGGCTTGAAGCCTTTCTTCATGAGGAATTCCTTCAGTGTCACATACCACGCCCGAGGTGCTTGCTTGAGGCCATAGAGGGCCTTGTGAGTTTGTAGATGTGATCTGGAAATTTTGGATCCTCAAAACCTGGTGGTTGAGCAACATATACTTCTTCCTCAAGCATACCATTGAGGAATGCACTTTTCACATCCATTTGTATTATGATGGTTAGCGTAAGCAAGCAATATGCGAATAGCCTCAAGTCTAGCAACAGGTGCAAATGTTTCATCGAAATCAATTCTTTCAACCTATGTGAAACCTTGAGCTACAAGACGAGCCTTATTCCTCACCATGAGGCCAGTTTCGTCTTGTTTGTTGCGGTAGATCCATTTGGTACCGATGATGTTGTGCTTGTGTGGGTCTGGTTGCTTGACAAGCTCCCACACATTGTTGAGCTCGAATTGATGCAATTCATCTTGCATGGCTTGAATCCACTCAGATTCCATGAATGCTTCATCAACTTTAGTGGGCTCTGTGATAGAGAAAAATGCAAAATGCCCACAAAAGTTAGATAGATGTGAAGCTTTTGAGCGCGTGAGAGGACCTGGTGCATTCATGTCATCGATGATCTTCTCGATCTGCACTTCATTTGTATCGCGAGGATGTGCGGGTTGACGACTTTGCTTAGGCCCAATAGTTTCTTCAGCAGCACCAGCGGGATTTTCTTCACAATCTGGAATGACTTCATCAGCGGATTCTTTGGTAGGGATGACATCCTCCGTAGCTTTTGTTGGGGAACGTAGTATTTCAAAAAAATTCCTACGCATACGCAAGATCATGGTGATGATATAGCAACGAGAGGGGAGAGTGTTCGTCCACGTACCCTCGTAGACCGTAAGCGGAAGCGTTAGCACAACGCGCTTGATGTAGTCGTACGTCTTCACGATCCGACCGATCCAAGCACCGAACGTACGGAGCCTCCGAGTTCAGCACACGTTCAGCTCGATGACGATCTCCGGCCCTCTGATCCAGCAAAGGCTCCGGACATGAGTTCCGTCAGCACGACGGCGTGGTGACGATGATGATGTTCTACCGGCGCAGGGCTTCGCCTAATCTCCGCGACGATATGACCGAGGTGGAATATGGTGGAAGGGGGCACCGCACACGGCTAAGGAACGATCCGTAGATCAACTTGTGTGTCTATGGGGTGCCCCCGCCCCCATATATAAAGGAGCCAGGGGGGAGGAGGCCGCCGGCCTAGGGGGCGCGCCAAGGGGGGAGTCCTACTCCCACCGGGAGTAGGACTCACCTTTTCCAAGTTGGAGTAGGAGAGAAAGGGGAAAGAGGAGGAAGAGGAGAAGGAAAGGGGGGCGCCGCCCCCCTTCCCTTGTCCTATTCGGACTAGGAGGGGGAGGGGCACGCGGCCCCCTCCTGGCTCCTTCCTCTTCTCCCTCTTGGCCCATGTAGGCCCATTAACCCCCCGGGGGTTCCGGTAACCTCCCGGTACTCCGGTAAAATGCCGATTTCACCCGGAACCATTCCGATGTCCAAACATAGGCTTCCAATATATCAATCTTTATGTCTCGACCATTCCGAGACTCCTCGTCATGTCCGTGATCACATCCGGGACTCCAAACAAACTTCGGTACATCAAAACTTATAAACTCATAATAAAACTGTCATCGAAACGTTAAGCATGCGGACCCTACGGGTTCGAGAACTATGTAGACATGACCTAAAACCATTCTCGGTCAATAACCAATAGCGGGACCTGGATGCCCATATTGGTTCCTACATATTCTACGAAGATCTTTATCAGTCAAACCGCATAACAACATACGTTGTTCCCTTTGTCATCGGTATGTTACTTGCCCGAGATTTTATCGTCGGTATCCAATACCTAGTTCAATCTCGTTACCGGCAAGTCTCTTTACTCGTTCTGTAATACGTCATCTCATAACTAACTCATTAGTTACAATGCTTGCAAGGCTTAAGTGATGAGTATTACCGAGAGGGCCCAAAGATACTTCTCCGACAATCGGTGTGACAAAACCTAATCTCGAAATACGCCAACTCAACATGTACCTTTGGAGACACCTGTAGTACTCCTTTATAATCACCCAGTTACGTTGTGACGTTTGGTAGTACCCAAAGTGTTCCTTCGGTAAACGGGAGTTGCATAATTCTCATAGTTATAGGAACATGTATAAGTCATGAAGAAAGCAATAGCAGAATACTAAACGATCAAGTGCTAAGCTAACGGGATGGGTCATGTCAATCACATCATTCTCCTAATGATGTGATCCCATTAATCAAATGACAACACATGTCTATGGTTAGGAAACATTACCATCTTTGATTAATGAGCTAGTCAAGTAGAGGCATACTAGTGACTATATGTTTGTCTATGTATTCACACATGTATCATGTTTCCGGTTAATACAATTCTAGCATGAATAATAGACATTTATCATGATATGAGGAAATAAATAATAACTTTATTATTGCCTCTAGGGCATATTTCCTTCAGTCTCCCACTTGCACTAGAGTCAATAATCTAGATTACATAGTAATGACTCTAACACCCATGGAGTCTTGGTGCTGATCATGTTTCGCTCGTGAGAGAGGCTTAGTCAACGGGTCTGCAACATTCAGATCCGTATGTATCTTGCAAATCTCTATGTCTCCCACTTGGACTTTGTCCCGAATGGAATTGAAGCGTCTCTTGATGTGCTTGGTCCTCTTGTGAAATCTGGATTCCTTTGCCAAGGCAATTGCACCAGTATTATCACAGAAGATTTTCATTGGTCCCGATGCACTAGGTATGACACCTAGATCGGAAATGAACTCCTTCATCCAGACTCCTTCATTTGCTGCTTCAGAAGCAGCTATGTACTCCGCTTCACAGGTAGATCCCGCCACGACGCTTTGTTTAGAACTGCACCAACTTACAGCTCCACCGTTTAATATAAACACGTATCCGGTTTGTGATTTAGAATCGTCCGGATCAGTGTCAAAGCTTGCATCAACGTAACCTCTTACGACTAGCTCTTTGTCACCTCCATATACGAGAAACATATCCTTAGTCCTTTTCAGGTATTTCAGGATGTTCTTGACCGCTGTCCAGTGATCCACTCCTGGATTACTTTGGTACCTTCCTGCTAAGCTTATTGCTAAGCATACGTCAGGCCTGGTACACAGCATTGCATACATGATAGAGCCTATGGCTGAAGCATAGGGAACATCTTTCATTTTCTCTCTATCTTCTGCTGTGTTCGGGCATTGAGTTTGACTCAACTTCACACCTTGTAGCACAAGCAAGAATCCTTTCTTTGCCTGATCCATTTTGAACTTTTTCAAAATTTTGTCAAGGTATGTGCTTTGTGAAAGTCCTATTAAGCGTCTCGATCTATCTCTATAGATCTTGATGCCCAATATATAAGCAGCTTCACAAAGGTCTTTCATTGAAAAACTTTTATTCAAGTATCCCTTTATGCTATCCAGAAATTCTATATCATTTCCAATTAATAATATGTCATCTACATATAAAACTAGAAATGCTACAGAGCTCCCACTCACTTTCTTGTAAATACAGGCTTCACCTCAAGTCTGTATAAAACTATATGCTTTGATCAACTTATCAAAGCGTATATTCCAACTCTGAGATGCTTGCACCAATCCATAGATGGATCACTAGAGCTTGCACATTTTGTTAGCACCTTTAGGATTGACAAAACCTTCTGGTTGTATCATATACAACTCTTCTTTAATAAATCCATTAAGGAATGTAGTTTTGACATCCATTTGCCAAATTTCATAAAATGTGGCAATTGCTAACATGATTCGGACAGACTTTTAAGCATCGATACGAGTGAGAAAATCTCATTGTATTCAACACCTTGAACTTTGTCAAAAAAAACCTTTTTCCACAAGTCTAGCTTTGTTGATAGTAACACTACTATCATCGTCCGTCTTCCTCTTGAAGATCCATTTATTTTCTATGGCTTGCCGATCATCAGGCAAGTCCACCAGTTTGTTCTCATACATGAATCTTATCTTAGATTTCATGGCCTCCAGCCATTTTGCGGAATCTGGGCTCATCATCGCTTCCTCATAGTTCGTAGGTTTATCATGGTCTAGTAACATGACTTTCAGAACAGGATTACCGTACCACTCTGGTGTGGACCGTACTCTGGAAGACCTACGAGGTTCTGTAGTAACTTGATCTGAAGTTTCATGATCATCATCATTAGCTTCCTCACTAATTGGTGTAGGAATCACTGGAACTGATTTCAGTGATGAACTATTTTCCATTTTGGAAGAAGGTACAGTTAACTCATCAAGCTCTACTTTCCTCCCACTCACTTATTTCGAGAGAAACTCCTTCTCTAGAAAGGATCCATTTTTAGCAATAAATATCTTGCCTTCGGATCAGTGATAGAAGGTGTACCCAACAATTTCCTTTGGATATTCTATGAAGATGCACTTCTCCGATTTGGGTTCGAGCCTATCAGGATGAAACTTTTTCACATAAGCATCGTATCCCCAAACTTTAAGAAACGACAACTTGGGTTTCTTGCTAAACCACAGTTCATATGTTGTCGTCTCAACGGATTTAGATGGTGCCCTTTTAATGTGAATGCAGCTGTCTCTAATGCATAACCCCAAAACAATATTGGTAAATCAGTAAGAGACATCATAGATCGCACCATATCCAATAAAGTGCGGTTACGACGTTCGGACACACCATAACGTTGTGGTGTTCCAGGTGGCGTGAGCTGTGAAACTATTCCACATTGTTTTAATTGAAGACCAAACTCGTAACTCAAATATTCGTCTCCGCGATCAGATCGCAAAAACTTTTTTTTCTTGTTATGATGATTTTTCCACTTCACTCTGAAATTCTTTGAACCTTTCAACTATTTCAGACTTATGTTTCATCAAGTAGATATACCCATATCTGCTCAAATCATCTTGTGAAGATCAGAAAATAACGATACTTGCCACGAGCATCAACACTCATTGGATCGCATACATCGGTATGTATTATTTCCAATAAGTCAGTAGCTTGTTCCATTGTTTCGGAGAACGGAGTTTTAGTCATTTTGCCCAAAAGGCACGGTTCGCAAGCATCAAATGATTCATAACCAAGTGATTCCAAAAATCCATCTTTACGGAGTTTCTTCATGCGCTTTACACCGATATGACCCAAACGGCAGTGCCACAAATAAGTTGCACTATCATTATTAACTTTTCATCTTTTGGCATCAATATTATGAATATGTGTATCACTAAGATCGAGATCCAACAAACTATGTTCATTGGGTGTATGACCATCGTAGGTCTTATTCATGTAAACAGAATAACAATTTATTCTCTAACTTTAAATGAATAACCGTATCGCAATAAACATGATCAAATCATACTCATGCTCAACGCAAACGCCAAATAACATTTATTTAGGTTTAACACTAATCCCGAAAGTATAGGGAGTGTGCGATGATGATCATATCAATCTTGGAACTACTTCCAACATTCATCGTCACTTCTCCTTCAACTAGTCTCTGTTTATACTGTAACTCCTGTTTCGAGTTACTAATTTTTAGCAACCGAACAAGTATCAAATACTCAAGGGCTACTATATACACTAGTAAGTCACACATCAATAACCTGTATATCAAATATACCCTTGTTCACTTTGCCATCCTTCTTATCCACCAAATATTCAGGGCATTTCTGCTTCCAGTGACCATTTCCTTTGCAGTGTAAGCACTCAGTTTCAGGCTTTGGTCTAGCTTGGAGCTTCTTCGCGGGAGTGACAACTTGCTTGTCATTCTACTTGAAGTTCCCTTTCTTTGCCCTTTTCTTGAAACTAGTGGTCTTGTCAATCATCAACACTTGATGCTCTTTCTTGATTTCTACCTTCGTCGATTTCAACATCACGAAGAGCTTGGGAATCGTTTTTGTCATCCCTTGCATACTATAGTTCATCACAAAGTTCTAGTAACTTAGTGATGGTGACTAGAGAATTCTGTCAATCACTATCTTATCTGGAAGATTAACTCCCACTTGATTCAAGTGATTGAAGCACCCAGACAATCTGAGCACATGCTCACTAGTTGAGCGATTCTCCTCCATCTTTTAGCTATAGAACTTGTCGGAGACTTCATATCTCTCAACTCGGGGGTTTGCTTGAAATATTAACTTCAATGCCTGGAACATCTTATATGGTCCATGACGTTCAAACCGTCTTTGAAGTCCCGATTCTAAGCCGTTAAGCATGGTGCACTAAACTACCAAGTAGTCATCATATTGAGCTAGCCAGACATTCATAACGTCTGCATCTGCTCCTGCAATAGGTCTGTCACCTGGCGGTGCATTAAGGACATAATACTTCTGTGCAGCAATGAGGATAAACCTCAGATCACGGATCCAATCCGCATCATTGCTACTAACATTTTTCAACACAGTTCTCTCTAGGAACATATCAAAATAAACATATGAAAGCAACAACGCAAGCTATTGATCTACAGCATAATTTGCAAAATACTACCAGGACTAAGTTCATAATAAATTTAAGTTCAATTAATCATATTACTTAAGAACTCCCACTTAGACAAACATCTCTCTAGTCATCTAAGTGATCACGTGATCGAAATCAACTAAACCATGTCCGATCATCACGTGAGATGGAGTAGTTTCAATGGTGAACATCGCTATGTTGATCATATCTACTATATGATTCACGCTCGACCTTTCGGTCTCCGTGTTCCGAGGCCATATCTGTATATGCTAGGCTCGTCAAGTATAACCTGAGTATTCCGCGTGTGCAATTGTTTTGCACCCGTTGTATTTGAACGTAGAGCCTATCACACCCGATCATCACGTGGTGTCTCAGCACGAAGAACTTTCGCAACGGTGCATACTCAGGGAGAACACTTCTTGATAATTAGTGAGAGATCATCTTAAAATGCTACCGTCAATCAAAGCAAGATAAGATGCATAAAGGATAAACATCACATGCAATCAATATAAGTGATATGATATGGCCATCATCATCTTGTGCTTGTGATCTCCATCTTCGAAGCACCGTCATGATCACCATCGTCACCAGCGCGACACCTTGATCTCCATCGTAGCATCGTTATCGTTACGCCATCTATTGCTTCTACGACTATCGCTACCGCTTAGTGATAAAGTAAAGCAATTACAGGGCGATTGCATTTCATACAATAAAGCGACAACCATATGGCTCCTGCCAGTTGCCGATAACTTCGGTTACAAAACATGATCATCTCATACAATAAAATATAGCATCACGTCTTGACCATATCACATCACAACATGCCCTGCAAAAACAAGTTAGACGTCCTCTACTTTGTTGTTGCAAAATTTACGTGGCTGCTACGGGCTTAGCAAGAACCGTTCTTACCTACGCGTCAAAAACCACAACGGTAGTTCATCAAGTTGGTGCTGTTTTAACCTTCGCAAGGACCGGGCGTAGCCACACTCGATTCAGCTAAAGTGAGAGAGACAGACACCCGCCAGCCACCTTTAAGCACGAGTGCTCGTAACGGTGAAACCAGTCTCGCGTAAGCGTATGCATAATGTCGGTCCGGGCCGCTTCATCTCACAATACCGCCGAACCAAAGTATGACATGCTGGTAAGCAGTATGACTTGTATCGCCCACAACTCACTTGTGTTCTACTCGTGCATATAACATCAACACATAAAACCTAGGCTCGGATGCCACTGTTGGGGAACGTAGTAATTTCAAAAAAATTCCTACGCACACGCAAGATCATGGTGATGATATAGCAACGAGAGGGGAGAGTGTTCGTCCATGTACCCTTGTAGACCGTAAGCTGAAGCGTTAGCACAACGCGGTTGATGTAGTCGTACGTCTTCACGATCCGACCGATCCAAGCACCGAATGTACGGAGCCTCCGAGTTCAGCACACGTTCAGCTCGATGATGATCTCCGGCCCTCCGATCCAGCAAAGGCTCCGGAGATGAGTTCCGTCAGCACGACGGCATGGTGACGATGATGATGTTCTACCGACGCAGGGCTTCGCCTAAACTCTGCGACGATATGACCGAGGTGGAATATGGTGGAAGGGGGCACCGCACACGGCTAAGGAACGATCCGTAGATCAACTTGTGTGTCTATGGGGTGCCCCCGCCCCCGTATATAAAGGAGCCGGGGGGAGGAGGCCGCCGGCCTAGGGGGCGCGCCAAGGGGGGAGTCCTACTCCCACCGGGAGTAGGACTCCCCTTTTCCAAGTTGGAGTAGGAGAGAAAGGGGAAAGAGGAGGAAGAGGAGAAGGAAAGGGGGGGGGCGCCCCCCTTCCCTTGTCCTATTCGGACTAGGAGGGGGAGGGGCACGCGCCCCCCTCCTGGCTCCTTCCTCTTCTCCCTCTTGGCCCATGTAGGCCCATTAACCCCCCGGGGGGTTCCGGTAACCTCCCGGTACTCCGGTAAAATGCCGATTTCACCCGGAACCATTCCGATGTCCAAACATAGGCTTACAATATATCAATCTTTATGTCTCGACCATTCCGAGACTCCTCGTCATGTCCGTGATCACATCCGGGACTCCGAACAAACTTCGGTACATCAAAACTTATAAACTCATAATAAAACTGTCATCGAAACGTTAAGCGTGCGGACCCTACGGGTTCGAGAACTATGTAGACATGACCTAAAACCATTCTCGGTCAATAACCAATAGCGGGACCTGGATGCCCATATTGGTTCCTACATATTCTACGAAGATCTTTATCGGTCAAACCTCATAACAACATACGTTGTTCCCTTTGTCATCGGTATGTTACTTGCCCGAGATTTGATCGTCGGTATCCAATACCTAGTTCAATCTCGTTACCGGCAAGTCTCTTTACTCGTTCTGTAATACATCATCTCATAACTAACTCATTAGTTACAATGCTTGCAAGGCTTAAGTGATGAGTATTACCGAGAGGGCCCAGAGATACTTCTCCGACAATCGGAGTGACAAAACCTAATCTCGAAATACGCCAACTCAACATGTACCTTTGGAGACACCTGTAGTACTCCTTTATAATCACCCAGTTACGTTGTGACGTTTGGTAGTACCCAAAGTGTTCCTCCGGTAAACGGGAGTTGCATAATTCTCATAGTTACAGGAACATGTATAAGTCATGAAGAAAGCAATAGCAGAATACTAAACGATCAAGTGCTAAGCTAACGGGATGGGTCATGTCAATCACATCATTCTCCTAATGATGTGATCCCATTAATCAAATGACAACACATGTCTATGGTTAGGAAACATAACCATCTTTGATTAATGAGCTAGTCAAGTAGAGGCATACTAGTGACTATATGTTTGTCTATGTATTCACACATGTATCATGTTTCCGGTTAATACAATTCTAGCATGAATAATAGACATTTATCATGATATGAGGAAATAAATAATAACTTTATTATTGCCTCTAGGGCATATTTCCTTCAGCTTTGAACTTGATGGATTCCTCAGGTGACATTTCATCTAGCACAAGAGGTAGGTGCTCTCTTTGAGAGCCATTCGTTTCACCAAACCGCACATCTACAGTCTCAACAACCTTGTGATGGTTGCTTTTGAAGACTATGTAGGTGTGCGAGTCCTTTCCGTAATCAAGCATAAAACCCTCATGTGCTTTCGGTGCAAATTTAGAGTGATGGTGAGGATCTGTAATCCAGCATTTAGCACCGAAGACTTTGAAATAACTTACATATGGTTTCTTGTCAATGAGGAGTTCATATGAGGTCTTTTTGAAGAATTTGTGAAGATATAACTTGTTGATGATGTGGCACGCAGTATCAATTGCTTCAGGCCATAAGCGCTGAGATTTCTTGTATTCATTCATCAAGCATGGTGCGAGCCATCTCAACAAGGGTCCTGTTCTTGCGCTCCACGACGCCATTCTGCTGAGGAGTATTAGGAGCAGATAATTCGTGAGTAATACCAAGCATATTGAGATATTCATCGAGGCTAGTGTTCTTGAACTCGGTTTCATTATCACTCCTGATATGCTTGATCTTCACACCAAAGTTAGTGGAAGCCCTTGAGGAAAATCGTCTGAAGACTTCCTGCACTTCATTTTTGTAAGTGATGATATGCACCCATGTGTAACGAGAATAGTCATCAACTATGACAAAGCCATATAATGAAGCAGAACTAGAGAACATGGCATAATGAGTAGGGCCAAATAGATCCATATGAAGTAATTCAAAGGGACGAGAAGTGGTCATGATAGTCTTCGAGGGATGCTTGGCTCTGGTGATCTTTCTAGCCTCACAAGCCCCACAAAGATGATCTTTGAGGAATTTGACACCCTCGATGCCAATGCCATGCTTCTTCTTCACGATTGTATGCAAGTTCCTCATCCCAGCATGACCAAGTCGTCGATGCCATAACCAGCATTCTGAAGCTTTTACAAGTAGACATGGGTAGGCTGTGGTCCTGCAGAGAAATCAACAATATACAAGTCTCCTTTCCTAAAGCCTTTGAAGACTTTGGAGTTGTCAGATTACATTAGCATAAGGCAACGATATTTGCCAAAGACAACAACCATATCAAGGTCACAAAGCATTGAGACAGAAATGAGGTTGAATCCTAAGGACTCGACAAGCATGACTTTGTCCATGTGTTTATCCTTTGAGATTGCAACCTTACCTAGACCCAATACCTTGCTTTTGCCTTTGTCAGCGTAGGTGATATGCTTCAGATGAGATGGTGACAAATCAGTGTCCATCAACAAGTTCCTGTCACCAGTCATGTGATTTGTACATCCACTGTTGAGGACCCACTCAATAGCTTTGGGTTGTTCATCCTGCAGATGAATTAGTGCAACTTATGAACCCATATACTTCATCAATGAATAATATGATATCAATTTCATCAATAGTAATAGATATAGCAATATGAGGACGTGAGAAATGAATGATTCATTTCTTCATGATTAGCTTGCGTCCTTTCAAGCACATTCAGGTCTCTAGCAAATTCTTCAGGCGATTAAGTTCGTCTGGAGACCTGACCCTGCATAAGAGATTACTTCTTTCTCTTCACCACCCACATCTGGAGGGGTGGCAAAGAGTTCATCATTCTACGAGCTCCATAAGAAAAAGATGGCATAGAAGCCAGTGCACTTCGTTTCACAGCAGAGTGGTTAGGATAAGCATATGAATAAGCAGAGAAATTCTTCGAGGACTTATGAACATAACGGTTTGAAGAATAATGCACATATTCATAGCCTTTAGACTTTCCCTGCGAAACAGAAGTGTTAGCACGATGATGTTCATATGAGGATTTTGATCCATGTGAGGAATTTGATCTGGGGTTCCTATTCTTCACTGGTGTTGTCATGTTGACATTCACCTGAAGATTTTCAAGGCACCTTTTAGGAACCCAGATTTTCTTCATAGGGGGACCGTTCCTGCAGTTAGTTCCAACATATCGAGCAAATACTTCACCATTCTGATTCTTAAACAGTTTATAGTTGGAGCCAAATGACTCATCAGAGGAATATGAAGAATCAGAGGTAAAGCCAGATAAAGTGCATGGATCTACAGGAGGTCCTTTCGCAGCAACCCATGAGGTTTTGGGATACTGCTCAGGTTTCCAGTACGTCCCATCGGCATTGAGTTTCCTCTCAAAGGCAATACACTCTTTCCTATGGTTCTTGTTCAAGATCTGCTTTTTGAGCACATCACATAGAGTCTGATGCCCTTTGAGGCTTTCGTAAATGCTTGTCACATACAATTCCTTCAGCCCTGCATTATCGTCAGTGATACATGTGGTATCCTCAGATGAGGAATTTGTAACCACAGAGACAGTTGAAGAATTTGCAGAAACAGAAGCATTTGAACATTCAGGTGATGAATTTGCAGATTCACGCTCAATGCATTTCAGACATGGTGGAATAAATTCTTCCTGAGCGGAACTAATCTGTTGAGCAAGCAATGAATCGTTTTCCTTCTAAAGATCTCCATAACTCACTTTTAACTTCTCAAGATCTTTCTTTCTCTGAAGAAATTCATAAGAAAGCTTTTCATGATCAGTTAAGAGAGTGTTATGATGATTTTGAAGGTTGTCAAACTTTGACTGAAGTTTTTGAAGACTATCAGTCAAAGCCTTAGTTCGATCCAATTCCTCACCCAACATATCGTCGCTTTCATCTAGCATGTTTTGAACTTTTTCAAGAGCTCTTTGTTGTTTAGTGGCAAGGGAAGCAAGTTTGACATAACTAGGTCCAAATTCATCACCTGATTCATCGTCACTAGATTCGGAAAGGTAGCATTCTATTACCTTGGCACTCTTTGCCATAAGGTATGGTGAAGAGGATGATGATTCAGGTGCGAAAGTCATCTCCTTGAGTAATTCCTTGAAATCCTCGAACCAAGGATCATGACGAGTACGATGGCCTTTGTAGACCTCAGAGAGTCGCTCCCAGATTAGCTTCGCATGATTGAGATGCATGATGTTCCTGAACTGATTTGGGAGAAACAGAAGCAGATGACATCCTTCGCTGTGAGGTTGAGTAGAGTGTACTTGCGAATGTCATCAGCCTCATCCATCTTGCATAGATCGGTAAGACCAATCTCAGTGACAGTCCATAGTTCGCTGTTCATTGCCATGAGTCGCTTCTTCATCATGGCCTTCCACTTGGGATACTCATGACCGTCAAAGATGGGGCATGTCATTTTCTTCATTCCTGCAGTCGACATAACTAAAACTCCAGGCGGTTAAACCAAAATCACACAGAACAAGGGAGTACCTTGCTCTGATACCAATTGAAAGTTCGTTACGTCGACTAGAGGGGGGTGAATAGGCAATTTTTAAGTATTCTTCACTGAGGAATTTCAGGGTGAGGAAATTCCTAAGCGCAGAACTACTTGCAGCAGAATAAGTACTCAGGTATAAGCATAATAACAACTGCATAGTCAACATGATGAAATGAAATACAAAACACAAAGTATAGAAAGCGTAAACACAGGATAAGTAGGACGAAAACAAACTGACTGAAGAAATAGGATTGAGGAATTAGAGAAAGTCTTCAGTCAAAGTCTTCAAACAGTAATGATCAGGTTCATCAACACATAACTGAGGAAATGAGAGGGTTGAGGAAATAGAACCAGTAGGTTTGGTGAAGATAATGATTTGGTAGACCAGTTCCAACTACTGTGACAGTTGTACGTCTGGTTGGAGCGGCCGAGTATTTAAACTCGAGGACACACAGTCCTGGATACACAGTCCTCACCGTATTCTCCTTGAGCTACGATCACACAGACCTCGCCCAACAATAGTGGTAAGTCTTCATAGGTGACTTCCAAACTATCACGCCCAATATGCGATACTACCCTAAAGAGACTCGAAGGTCCCACCAAGGATAGAACCGCATATTGATACGCTTTTGCAAGGTGGATATCATTGCATCCACATTACATAATAGATGGGGATACATACAAAAGGCATACAATGCCACATGAATACAACAATACATCATACATAAGACCAACATCCGACTACGGATGAAACACAAACAGAAGCTCAAACGACATCCACCCTGCTAGCCCAGGCTGCCGACCTGGAACCTATCCCCTGATCAAAGAAGAAGCAGAAGAAGAACTCCAAAACAAGCAAACATCGCTCTCGCGTCATGATCATCGCATAACCTATACCTGCAACTGTTGTTGTAGTAATCTGTGAGCCACGAGGACTCAGCAATCCCATTACCATGGGTATCAAGACTAGCAATGCTTAATGGGTAAGGAATGGATAAGTGGTGAGGATGCAGCAGCGACTAAGCAAGTATGGTGGCTAACATACGCAAATAAGAGCAAGAAGAGAACAAACGGAAATGGTCGTGAAGCTAGCAATGATCAAGAGGTGATCCTGAACTCCTACTTACGTCAAACATAACCCAAAGACCGTGTTCACTTCCCGGACTCCGCCGAAAAGAGACCATCACGGCTACACACGTGGTTGATGCGTTTTACTTTGGATCTGGTGTCAAGTTATCTACAACCGGACATTAACAAATTCCCATCTGCCACATAACCGCGGGCACGGCTCTCGAAAGTTTATACCCTGCAGGGGTGTCCCAATTTAGCCCATGATAAGCTCTCGCGATCAACGAAGGATATTCCTTCTCCCAGGAAGACCCGATCAGTCTCGGAATCCCGATTTACAAGACATTTCGACAATGGTAAAACAAGACCAGCAAAGCCGCCCGATGCGCCAACAATCCCGATAGGAGCTGCACATATCTCGTTCTCAGGGCAACACCGGATGAGACATCCTACGAGTAAAACCAGACCTCGAGTTTCCCCGAGGGGGCCCCGCAGTCTACTCGGTTCGGACCAGCACTTAGACAAGCACTGGCCCCGGGGGGCTAAAATAAAGATGACCCTCGGGTTGGCCGACCCAAGGGAAGGGTATAGGTGGTGGTGAGGCAAATGGTAAAACCAAGGTTGGGCCTTGCTGGAGGAGTTTTATTCAAAGCAAACTGTCAAGGGGGTCCCATAAATCACCCAACCGCGTAAGGAACGCAAAATCCGGGAACATAACACCGGTATGACGGAAACTAGGGCGGCAAGAGTGGAACAAAACACCAGGCATAAGGCCAAGCCTTCCACCCTTTACCAAGTATATAGATGCAATAATTAAATAAGAGATACTGTGATATCCCAACAAAATCCTGTCCAACATGGAGCAATCTTCAACTTCACCTACAACCAACAATGCTATAAGAGGGGCTGAGCAAAGCGGTAACATAGCCAAACAACGGTTTGCTAGGAGGGGTGAAAAGGTTAGAGGCTGACATGGCAATTTGGGGAGGCTTGAAGAGCAAATGATAGGTAGCACAGCATGGTGATAGAACGAAGCAACTAGCATAGCAATGATAGTAGTGAGATCCAAGGTGACGGTCATCTTGCCTGAAATCCCGCTAGGAAGAAGAATGAGTCCATGAAGTAGACGAACCAACGTAGTCGAACGAATCCTCACGATCGCAACGAAACGGGAACTATTGAGAGGAAGCACAACCGGAAAGAAGCAAACAACATGGTAAACACACAAGCATAATCATGGCATGATGCACAATCAAGTATGATGCATGTCCGGTTTAATGAGGCATGGCATGGCAAAGTGCAACAAACAATACTACAAGTTAAGTGGAGCTCAATATGCAACAAGTTGCATATTGAAAAAACACCACATGCAATTATTTAGTTTGATCTCGTTATAAGCTAGTCAACAATATTAAATGTTGTTAAACATGGCAAGAGGTGAGGCATAATAAAACTACCTATCTAGGCAAGTTTAAATGAGGCCGGAACAACAAACAACAATTCCGATAAGTCCTCATATGCAAATTATGAATTTGGTACTGTTCTGCCCTAAACCATATTTTAGAGTTGTTAAACATGCAAGATGAGTGCACCATGTTAAACTAGGCATTTTTCCACCCCATTTACATATAAAGTTTATTTAAAACTGAGCTACGGTTATTTAGTTATGAAATAAACCATTTTAACATGACATTTAAGCAAATTAAATGCAAACAACATTTTAAACATTTTTAACATGGATGAAAGTGGCATATTATTAATCTACACAAAATTCTAAGCATTTTACATATATAAATTATTTACATGTGATGCACGGTTAAAGAGTTATTATATGCATGATGTTTGAGGTTTTTTCTGTAAAACTGGTAAATCACAGGATAATGACTAAATTCGCAGGCAGGGAAAAAAATAACACAGGCCGCATCTGGCTGGGACTGGGCTGCTCACATTGGGCCTTGAGGCCGGTCTGCTTGGAGAGGGAGGCTGGAAGGGGGAGCTGGGCCTGCTTGCTCGTGGCCCACGTGGCCGCTGAAGCTGGGCCAGGGGCTTTGGCCGGCGAAGCGGTTAACGGGCACGGGCGAGCGCTCTGCTCGACCAAGCGAAGCAGGCAGCAGCGGTTGAAGCAGGAGAGCAGCAGCGACAGTGGTGGCTGGGAGCAAAGCTCCGGTGAGCGGGGCGAAGGGGCGGCGAGGTCCTGGGCGTCCGGATCTGGCCGGGAACGGACTTCGATGGCGTCGGGCTTGAGGAGCTCGCCGCGGGGTTCGAAGCAGAGGAGGACCGAACGGGCGATGGCGCGGGGAGGCCGTCAGGGTCCTGGACGGCGAGGTAGGAGACGGCAGCTTGGCGTGGTTCCAAGGAAGGGCAACGCCAGAACGGTGGGGACGTGGGTCTTCAAGGCGGCGAGGAGCTGCGGGTCGGCGGCCGGGGATACATGGCGGTCGCTGCTGCGGTTGTCGATGGTGGGCTTCGGTTGGTCCTGGAAGCAGCGCAAGGACGACGGGGAGGAGCTGCGGTGAGCTTGAGGCGGATCCGATGGAGCTCAACTCCAGCGAGCTACTGCTCGTTGTCGGCCGGATGGAGACGGGTCGAGGGCGGCGGCGCTCCTGCTTGAACGGGGTGAAAGAGCCAGAGGGGTGAGACGATGGAGAAGCGCGGGAGAAAAGGAAGGCATGGAGCGACGAGACTGGCCTGGTCACTGCTGTTGCTGGTTGGAACCTCCGGCGGGGAATCACCGGCAAGGAGGAGGTCGTTGGGAGGCTCGGGGTCGAGCTCCTCTTGATCTGGATCGAGGAGGGAGCGGGAGGCACGACTGCAGTGGTGAAATCGAGAGAGAGTGGGTGGCGCTGCGGATGGATGGATTTGATGGGTGGCGGCTGCGCCTGATCCGAGGAGGAAGGAGGCTGGTCGGCTGGCTGCAAGATGGATCTAGGAAGATCCCGAGGTGGGAGGAGACACGAGGAGTGGCGGCGGCGTGGGGATGGATGGGACATGATCCCTAGATCCTAGGGTTGGACCTATATATATAGCAAGTGGTTTAGGTTAGGGGTACCTAGTCCCTCCGATCGAAATCAAACGGCCGAGAATAAATAGGTAGGGAAGTCCAAATGAAAAAACGGAGATGTTTTAGAGATGTTTGGGGATGATCCGGACTCATCGGTCACGACAGAGCGGGTCGGGTTCGGGGCAGGTTTTGGACGCACGCGAGGGGTTTGTGGGATGTGCAGAGAGGTTAGGAAGCCAGACAAGAGGGAAACAAAATCTGGTTGGTCTCGGAACGGTCAACGAAAGCAAGGGGTGACGCGGCAACTACAAGCGGATACGGGTTTTATGAAAACATATGGATTCAATGCGCATGATGCTATGAGATGAGATGCACGCCGTGAACAAAAATGTAAAACAAAAGACAAAAACCCAACCACGGAGGAAATATCATATCGCATCTCCGGAAAAAGCAAGAGCTGGAGTTACGAATATGGAAAGTTGTATCCGGGGCGTTACAACACTCCACCACTACGAGAGGATCTCGTCCCGAGATCTAGGATGGCATCGGAGGGAAAAGGAAGAGGAAGATAAGAGGTAACTAAGTTGCTTCTTTGACGAACGAGTGAAACCATGAACCTTGAGAGGTTGAGCAATTTAAAAGAAAGAGTACAACAGAGCTGAACGAGATTGCAAACAATCCGTTAGAAAAGAGGAACAAGGAGTATTACGAGAACTTGAAGGTTAAAAGACATGGAAATAAGAGCTTCACGAACGAAAAGAATATGACCACCTCGGTATAATCAGATAGCCATGGAACAAGAATGACAGAATTTGGACAGCACTCCGGTAGAAAAGAGAAGAAAACTTGATGAGATGAAACGATATTGAAGAGATGATACAACACTCCAGTTAAATGGATAAGCCAGAAAAGAAGACGATCCTCACCAAACGAGGTGATGGGTGAAGAGCACAAAATCACAATGCCTCTGTAACGAAAGAATAGAAGTGAACTTTTGCCACACGTGAACTTGGAAAGCATCCTTGCAAAGAAGAATCGAACTGAGTGGTTGGAAAATCAACAACGAGAAGCACAAGCTTGTTGTGGGCTTATAGAAAACATCTCGAGACTATGAGGTGACAACCGGCCACTAATGGAAACCATTGATTTGATTGAGAGCACCAAAGAGATGAAAAACTTCTTCACCGAGAGGATAGGAGAAAACTCGGATCATTGATAGCACCATAATTAGCAATATTCCTTAGGGAAGGCTTTAGGTGAAATCTTTACCAAGATAACTCCAATGGAGGGATTAATGGATATAGAGTACCTCATTCTTGATAACATGTGACTCATGAAACATGAAGGAAATTGTCAAGAGTGACATAACACCACCTCAAAAGATAAGGTAGAAAGAACTGCACTTCGGAATGCAAGATGAAGAATACTTGAACGCCTCAAAACAAAACATGTGTTGAGCACCATGTTTAATTTTGAGTATAGCTTGGCGGGTCATAACTTCGAGAGAAATCTTGAAGAACCATTAAAGAATGAAAAGAATCCTTGACGAACCACCATGTAGAGCCTCCATGAAGAACTCCGGTAATAAAAGGATGATAAAAAGAAAGAGAAGTTGAAAACACAAGGTGAAGCCTTGCAATGAATTAGATGGAGCATCGCGACGATATAATCGAGAAAACTTGGAACTCCGAAAAAGCAAAAGATGAAACACTAGAACGGAGAATTACTTCATCATGAACAATCTCCAGAAGAAAAGAATTGAATCACCTCGAGGAAATAAGAATAAGATTTATTGTATGCTTATCCTTTATCAAATTAAATTGATGACAAGTAATGGATTTGGCATACTACTTATTCCCGTAGAAAGGATTAAAAGAGATATAGCGCGAACTTGAGAAGGTATTGATGGAACCACCGGTGGAATTTGGAAACAACGAATGAATTAATATGATAACGAAGGAAGTGAAATCTTGAAGGAACCACCATAAGAATTGAAAATGAAAGTAGCAAAGGCACAATTCACGGGAAGAATTGGAAAACGAATGAAGATACTTGAGGGGATTTAGATACATGAGAATGAAGAGATCATGAACTGATTAGAGGGTATTTGAACGATGCACCGGTAAGATTTGGAGAATGATAGCTACACGCTGAGAATGAAGAATTATGACATGATGGCCTTCGGAGGAAAGAAATGGAAACAACTCATGAAATGCTCTGGATGGTAAGAAAAGAATTGTCACAATCAAAACAATTATGAGGATAGCATGAAGCTAGAACCATGAATATTCGGGAGAATGGGCAAGATTGAGAGGAAAAACTCTTCTTCGGTCTTCAAATGATGACGAGAAACACCCACAAAATTACTGAGATACTCCGGTAGAATGAAAAACGAAGAGGTTGAGCCAACAATGAAAACAATTTGAAAGCGATCTTGGAGAAGGCATGTGACTGATGGAATCCATTCTTACATCACACTTGAAAAGAATTGAGAATAACCCCGGGGGAATTTGAAGAGTCAGGTAAGATCCTGGGAAAAGACCTGTGGGTTAGGGCCCACTCAAAAGAAAACACCGTTGAAAATGATTTTAAAGAGAGATTGCACCGGTTGAATTAAATGGCTTGAATGAGATAACAATCTCCAAATGGCTTGAACGGATTAAGAATGGAAACACAAATCTTCTGAGATATCTTCAACACTCTAGAACAAATGAATAGCAAGAGGTGAGTGATTGAGAGGTGCACCGGCATGAGAAAGCATTTGACACGAGGAAAGGAATATGATCAACACTGAAAGCTTGAATTGGATCCACCGGAGAAGAAAAAAGAACGAAGGATGATGAACTTGAAGCTCGTGAGCATCTTCACGAGGGATCACCGGATCAGAACATTGATTGACAAGAGTGAAGTGACTTCACATGAATAAATGGATACTTGATTAAAATAAATGAGTCCTTGAAGAAAAGGGTGGGAGGGTGGGGAAAAACAAAGACAACTTGGGATGAACGAAACAAACACCGTTGAGAAAACTTAGAATTGATCTTGCGGATGGGGAGAATGATGGGATCATCTCGAAGAGAAGCGCACCGGTTGGAAAAGAATTAACATGACAACCTCAATGATCAAAAAGGATTAGTATTCACATAGCAATATGAGAACACCGTTTAGAAAAGGTATGGAATCAACACTTGACATCGAAGCAACTCGAATACCACAAATAAAACAAACAAAGGATTTGGCTTGCAGAATAAGCCGGAACAAATACATATGATAGAAATTTACCCAATCCCATATCATGCATCTGTTGGAAAGATATTCTAGGAGCTACTTGAATTCCCACCTATAAACTCCCGAAACTTTCTGGTTATGCAATCTGGTGTTGGGGATACAGGGGAAGCAATATATCTCACCCAAACTAACAATCCCTACATCCAGCTGTATCCATCCGTCAACACATAACCAAGAAAACTCCGGAAATCGTGTACCTCAACCTTCGAAAAGCATCTGTTATACGAGCTATGGCAATACTCCCGAACTCCCCAGTACTGGGTGGCGTCGAGGTTATCTCACCAACAACTGCATAAAAGAGATTTTCGATGTCGGCAAAACTCAGGTATTCCGGAACTGCAACGATAAAATTGTGACGATAACACCTCGGAGCTCAACTCCCCGGGACACTGCCACAACCCCTAAATGTCAGGAGGCACCAAGAACAATGTTCTCGTCACAAGACTATCGGAACGATTCCAAGATACCCGCGTGATCCTAAAAAAAATTAGTGAAATTTGAGGAGAGGAAAGACAAAACATCTACGTCAGGAGTCCTCACCAGAGCGACGAAGGGGGCTGAGGAGTAAAAAGAATCCTACTATCCAATATATATAATCCTAAGACACAAAATAGTTTTTTTTCTAGACTCAACAACGGCCAACAATCAAGGGGGCTCCTATGGTCGGTCGAGGCTCTGATACCAACTTGTCACGCCCAATATGCGATACTATCCTAAAGAGACTCGAAGGTCCCACCAAGGATAGAACCGCATATTGATACGCTTTTGCAAGGTGGATATCATTACATCCACATTACATAATAGATGGGGATACATACAAAAGGCATACAATGCCACATGAATACAACAATACATCATACATAAGACCAACATCCGACTACGGATGAAACACAAACAAAAGCTCAAACGACATCCACCCTGCTAGCCCAGGCTGCCGACCTGGAACCTATCCCCTGATCGAAGAAGAAGCAGAAGAAGAACTCCAAAACAAGCAAACATCGCTCTCGCGTCATGATCATCGCATAACCTGTACCTGCAACTGTTGTTGTAGTAATCTGTGAGCCACGAGGACTCAGCAATCCCATTACCATGGGTATCAAGACTAGCAAAGCTTAATGGGTAAGGAATGGATAAGTGGTGAGGATGCAGCAGCGACTAAGCAAGTATGGTGGCTAACATACGCAAATAAGAGCAAGAAGAGAACAAACGGAAACGGTCGTGAAGCTAGCAATGATCAAGAGGTGATCCTGAACTCCTACTTATGTCAAACATAACCCAAAGACCGTGTTCACTTCCCGGACTCCACCGAAAAGAGACCATCACGGCACACACGCGGTTGATGCGTTTTAATTTGGATCTGGTGTCAAGTTATCTACAACCGGACATTAACAAATTCCCATCTTCCACATAACCGCGGGCACGGCTCTCGAAAGTTTATACCCTGCAGGTGTCCCAATTTAGCCCATGATAAGCTCTCGCGATCAACGAAGGATATTCCTTCTCCCAGGAAGACCCGATCAGTCTCGGAATCCCAGTTTACAAGACATTTCGACAATGGTAAAACAAGACCAGCAAGGTCGCCCGATGCGCCGACAATCCCGATAGGAGCTGCACATATCTCGTTCTCAGGGCAACACCGGATGAGACATCCTACGAGTAAAACCCGACCTCGAGTTTCCCCGAGGGGGCCCCGCAGTCTACTCGGTTCAGACCAGCACTTAGACAAGCACTGGCCCCGGGGGGCTAAAATAAAGATGACCCTCGGGTTGGCCGACCCAAGGGAAGGGTATAGGTGGTGGTGAGGCAAATGGTAAAACCAAGGTTGGGCCTTGCTGGAGGAGTTTTATTCAAAGCGAACTGTCAAGGGGGTCCCATAAATCACCCAACCGCGTAAGGAACGCAAAATCCGGGAACATAACACCGGTATGACGGAAACTAGGGCGGCAAGAGTGGAACAAAACACCAGGCATAAGGCCGAGCCTTCCACCCTTTACCAAGTATATAGATGCAATAATTAAATAAGAGATATTGTGATATCCCAACAAAATCCTGTCCAACATGGAGCAATCTTCAACTTCACCTGCAACTAACAACACTATAAGAGGGGCTGAGCAAAGAGGTAACATAGCCAAACAACGGTTTGCTAGGAGGGGTGAAAAGGTTAGAGGCTGACATGGCAATTTGGGGAGGCTTGAAGAGCAAATGATAGGTAGCGCAGCATGGCGATAGAACGAAGCAACTAGCATAGCAATGATAGTAGTGAGATCCAAGGTGACGGTCATCTTGCCTGAAATCCCGCTAGGAAGAAGAACGAGTCCATGAAGTAGACGAACCAACGTAGTCGAACGAATCCTCACGATCGCGACGAAACGGGAACTATTGAGAGGAAGCACAACCGGAAAGAAGCAAACAACATGGTAAACACACAAGCATAATCATGGCATGATGCACAATCAAGTAGGATGCATGTCCGGTTTAATGAGGCATGGCATGGCAAAGTGCAACAAACAATACTACAAGTTAAGTGGAGCTCAATATGCAACGAGTTGCATATTGACAAAACACCACATGCAATTATTTAGTTTGATCTCGTTATAAGCTACTCAACAATACTAAATGTTGTTAAACATGGCAAGAGGTGAGGCATAACAAAACTACCTATCTAGGCAAGTTTAAATGAGGCCGGAACAACAAACAACAATTCCGGTAAGTCCTCATATGCAAATTATGAATTTGGTACTATTCTGCCCTAAACCATATTTTAGAGTTGTTAAACATGCAAGATGAGTGCACCATGTTAAGCTAGGCATTTTTCCACCCCATTTATATATAAAGTTTATTTAAAACTGAGCTACGGTTATTTAGTTATGAAATAAACCGTTTTAACATGGCATTTAAGCAAATTAAATGCAAACAGCATTTTAAACATTTTTAACATGGATGAAAGTGGCATATTATTAATCTACACAAAATTCTAAGCATTTTACATATATAAATTATTTACATGTGATGCATGGTTAAAGAGTTATTATATGCATGATGTTTGAGGTTTTTTCTGTAAAACTGGTAAATCACAGGATAATGACTAAATTCGCAGGCAGGGAAAAAAAATAACACAGGCCGCATCTGGCTGGGACTGGGCTGCTCACATTGGGCCTTGAGGCCGGTCGGCTTGGAGAGGGAGGCTGGAAGGGGGAGCTGGGCCTGCTTGCTCGTGGCCCACGCGGCCGATGAAGCTGGGCCAGGGGCGTTGGCTGGCGACGCGGTCAACGGGCACGGGCGAGCACTCTGCTCGACCAAGCAAAGCAGACAGCAGTGGTTGAAGCAGGAGAGGAGCGGCGGCGGCGGTGGTTGGGAGTAGAGCTCCGGTGAGCGGGGCGAAGGGGCGGCGAGGTCCTGGGCGTCCGGATCTGGCCGGGAACGGGCTTGGACGGCGTCGGGCTTGAGGAGCTCGCCGCGGGGTTCGAAGCAGAGGAGGACCGAACGGGCGATGGCGCGGGGAGGCCGTCAGGGTCCTGGACGGCGAGGTAGGAGACGGCAGCTTGGCGCGGTTCCGAGGAAGGGCAACGCCAGAACGGCGGGGACGTGGGTCTTCAAGGCGGCGAGGAGCTGCGGGTCGGCGGCCGGGGATACATGGCGGTCGCTGCTGCGGTTGTCGATGGCGGGCTTCGGTTGGTCCTGGAAGCAGCGCAAGGATGACGGGAGGAGCTGCGGCGAGCTTGAGGCGGATCGGGTGGAGCTCAACTCCGGCGAGCTACTGCTCGTTGTCGGCCGGATGGAGACGGGTCGAGGGCGGCGGCGCTCCTGCTTGAACGGGGTGAAAGAGCCAGAGGGGTGAGACGATGGAGAAGCGCGGGAGAAAAGGAAAGCATGGACCGACGAGACTGGCCTGGTCGCTGCTATTGCTGGTTGGAACCTCCGGCGAGGAATCACCGGCAAGGAGGAGGTCGTTGGGAGGCTCGGGGTCGAGCTCCTCTTGATCTGGATCGAGGAGGGAGCGGGAGGCACAGTTGCGGTGGTGAAATCGAGAGAGAGTGGGTGGTGCTGCGGATGGATGGATTTGATGGGTGGCGGCTGCGTCTGATCCGAGGAGGAAGGAGGCTGGTCGGCTGGCTGCAAGATGGATCTGGGAAGATCCCAAGGTGGGAGGAGACAAGAGGAGTGGCGGCGGCGTGGGGATGGATGGGACATGATCCCTAGATCCTAGGGTTGGACCTATATATATAGCAAGTGGTTTAGGTTAGGGGTACCTAGTCCCTCCGATCGAAATCAAATGACCGAGAATAAATAGGTAGGGAAGTCCAAATGAAAAAACGGAGATGTTTTAGAGATGTTTGGGGATGATCCGGACTCATCGGTCACGACAGAGCGGGTCGGGTTCGGGGCAGGTTTTGGACGCACGCGATGGGTTTGCGGGATGTGCAGAGAGGTTAGGAAGCCAGACAAGAGGGAAACAAAATCTGGTTGGTCTCAGAACGGTCAACGAAAGCAAGGGGTGACACAGCAACTACGAGCGGATACGGGTTTTATGAAAACATATGGATGCAATGCGCATGATGCTATGAGATGAGATGCACGCCATGAACAAAAATGTAAAACAAAAGACAAAAACCCAACCACGGAGGAAATATCATATCGCATCTCCGGAAAAAGCAAGAGTTGGAGTTACGAATATGGAAAGTTGTATCCGGGGCGTTACACAAACCTTCACAGACTTGGTCACTCGGCAATCAACAATTCCTCTTGGATGCTCAGACCATGACGCCTAACCCTCTGGAGGATACACAGTCCTCAAAGGTAACAAGCGTCGGTTCCACATAGGAACAATCTCTTCAGTGATGCTCAATCACTTTGGGGTTTGCAGGTTTGGGCTTTGGATTTGGGTTTTCCTCACTTGATGATTTTCTCTCAAAGTCCTCGGAGGATGGGATGCTCTCAAATGACGAGTGTCAGTTTCTCTTGGAGCAGCCAACCAGCTAGTGGTTGTAGGGGACGACTATCTATAGCCTAGGGAACAACCCGACATGATAAGACATAAATGCCCTTGGCTGATATGACCGTTAGGTGGTAGGATATTTTGGGACAGCTGGCGCACGGCACAACAACGGTCGGATTTGAGGTTTGAATTCCTCAGGGCTATCATGTTCCTCACCGTGTAGGCAATTCACACTGGCGAATTCCTAACTCCTCAGTCAAAACAAATTCCTCAGAGACCAGAAGATCTTCGTCTCTGTCACTGAAGAAATTGACTGAACTGATATGAGACTTCCAATGGCTTCACTCGAAGGATTGGGTAGGTGTAGGATTTTGAGATGAGCATCACTTGGAAATCAGTTTCCTTAGTATTACCTCGACCGCCTTTAACAGTATGGTGTTTCCTATGACTCAAGAAAGAGAAAATGAAACTATGAAGACAAAAGTCTTCACGCTTCATAGTCCTCTCATGAATATCCAAGTCTTCACGGTCACATCAATTACTTCACTTTCAAAGTCTTCAGGAGAACCAAAGTCTTCAGCTGAAGACATTCATTTTTAAGGGTCGATTTTCATTGTAAATATCAAACTCCTCATCGACTTATAGAGTCTGTGTACACTCACAAACATATTAGTCCCTTAACCTATAAGTTTTCAATACACAAAAATCACTAAGGGGCAGTAGATGCACTTACAGCAACAAGCCTCATGGTTACGACAGAGAACGTTTCACCTTTCTGGACGAAACGATATCCGTTGCCTCTTCTTGATTTCAATTTTTTTCTCTAGTGTCAACATAGAACAACAGGAGTGTTGTGTTAAATTTTGGAATTTTCCGGGGTTCGTTTGGACATTTTTATGCATTAATTGAGTTTTCAATGCATTTATGTGCATAATTCAAATTTGAACTACATGCACATGCTCTAATGCATATAAATTGGTTGAAAATTCAAATATGTGTCCTTAGTTACATGCTTAGGTCCCATGCAAGAAATGAGAATGAATGTCAAACGCCCTGCCGCCGCACTCAACCGCAAACATTGAGATACCTGGTTTTTAAATTCTAGTAAATTTAAAACTCGTCTGAAATTCATGAAACTTGGCATGCTATCATGGAGCAGCATCAACATGGCATGGTAAATTTTTTATCTCATTTGGGGCAGGTTTGGGTATAAGCTTCTCACAAATCAGAGCTTTCTCACAACAAGCCTGATGGTTTGTGCGGCGGATGTAAGGGGGGTGTGGCGTTCACCAGCGGGGAGGTCGCCTTTTATAGCCGCAGCGAGGAGGCGAGAGGCTGCATGGTGGGCGACGCGTGGCGGGAGCGGGCGGGATGCGCGTTGATGGCGCCTTCATTGCGCCGCCCGTGAGGCATCAATGGAGGCTGACCGGCGTGACAGAGCGGCAGCCTTGGCATTGATTCCCGCGGGAACCGAGGCGATGAGGACGACGAAGTGGCGTCTCGCTGACTCGGCGGGCCCATCCTTGTTTGCGCCAAAATCGCGACCCCGGCACTCCTGGCGCCCCCAACGCGCTGGGTTCGACTTGGGTCTGCTAGCGCCAATTCGGTCCAAACCGACGAAAAACGGGCTCCTGAAACGTGACTGAACCGTTTTTTGGACATTGGCGTGAAAAAATCGACTGAGAAAGGGCGTGCTGGAGACGCGGCTGGAGATGCTCTAAAGCGACAGATCCCATCCTATCGTAGTGGCTAGCGGAGTCGGCGCAGAAGTAAGAAGTTACATGGTGCCCTCCCTTTTTGCGATTTTTCACCCTGTATTCGTGGCGCACTGCAATGGGCCGGCCCAGTCGGCGCATCCTGTGTGCGATGGGGTGTCTATTTGCCGCAAAATGATGGGCGCTGTACCTGAACTAGTTGCTCCAATTTTTGAAGCGGCCCACGCGACCCACGAAAAGGAAAAAAACTGTGTTTCGGGCCGGGTCTCAGCTGGGCTGGACGGTTCGTGTCAGGGGCCGTGGGCCTCCAATGGCTGTCTGGGAAGGGCAATGATATAAAAGGAGACGAACTCGATTCCCCATTCTCCGGGATCCCCAATTCATCCACCAAACCCTACTTCGATTATTGGGACGTGACAGCATCCTCCTCCACTTCCCCAAGAAACCGGTTCTGCTGGAGCAGAGATCCTTCAGTTGACGAATCCAGCGGCGGCCGGTGAGATTCTGCTTGTTTTGAAGGTATCCCTTCTCCACCTCCGGTCGAATTTTGGTTGCTTGGATTGTCCAGATCTAATTCAAAATCTTTCTTTCTTGGTTGTATACGGATACTTCAACCCACCCAGCAATTTCTTAGAGCGCTTCCACCACAGGAATCTAGCGCACTTTCTATGGTATTTTTGTCCTAGTTTCCTCCTCCGATCTATTGTGTACGGATAGCTCAATCCCTCCATTTGTCTGGCAACCATACCAATCCACTAGTAAGTCAGTGTTAGTTGAATTTCATTCGTTGCTGTTCAGGCTGGATTGAAAAGATCGATGATGAAAAACAAGCGCCGGCTGGTGAGAGGCGATGAAGAGCAACGCCCTTACAAAAGGGTAGCTAGGCCAAGTGAGTCCATGCTGTTTACCTTTTCCTGCAATTACATATCCACAATAGTAAAATTGACGCTTCTGTTAACTGTATCACACAAGATTTTATTTTCAATTAACTAGCTTTGTGTGGTACCTTCGTAGCGAGATTGGACAGCTCGAGTGAATCCAGTCCAGGCGCCCTGAGTGAACTCAGTGAGCAAGTAGTTTCAAGATTGCGTAGGAGTGTCGTGTCGCTTGCTTCGTTCGATGGTTAGTGATTATACTTGCTGTTAATACTTTCTCATATTGCCTGTTTTTAGTGACCAGTTATTTTGTCTGCACGCTTGATTTTCTCTCTGTGTGTAGGTGATACCAAGTTACGTGAATGCACAGGCATGTGCATTGAAACCTCATGTTCTGATTCTGAAGCTACAATCCTGACATCCAGACGGCTGATTCCACCTACTCACCCAGCTGCAAGTTTGAATGTAACTTTTTTCTCTACTCCTTTCCTTGGTTATTAGTTATGCTTATATATATATGTTGCACCTGTAATCATTCATTCACCTTGCGCTCATTTCAGATTAAAGTACGCCTTCCGAATGATCGGATTGTCACTGGGTGGATAGAGGATCCTAAGATATATGTTGATTTTTTCATTGTCAACATCAAGAATGTGTCTGGTGTTGATGCCGCAAGTCTGGACCGTGACATGCAGTTTGAGCCTCATACGAAGGTAGCAGCTGTATGCCGCTGTTTCTGTTCTGGATTTTTAACAGCCACAAGTGGACTAAATCTTGCCTCTCCAACCAGTGAGAAAATCGTAAGCACATGCCGGATCCACAAGGTGAGCTGCTTTTGTACAGTTTCAGCCATTATGAATTGCATGCATTTTCTCTGTGTAACTTCATTGTCACTTCTGTGCTAGGCGGGGATTGGAGGCCCCCTTGTTGATTTTGATGGCAACTTTGTCGGGATGAACTCCTCTCGTACCAAAATGGAGAAGACTGCTTACGTGCGAAGGGAGGGAATTTTCCGATTCTTGGTGCTTCATGGGAAGGTCAGGTATGTACACTTGCAGTATTGATGAACTGCCCTTCCCTCTTTGGCTTACTCATGCTTCTCTCTTACTGCATCCTATTCTACACATCCCTTCTATTTTTATTTGAGTTTGTGTGCAAGGTGTGTCATTCTCAAAGCCAAAGAGAAGGTTCCAAGGTTTACGAGTTTATATCCCAAAAACTGTACCATTAGCTATTCTTCTACTCATGTGTTTCTTTTCTTAAATTGTTTAGATCTGCACTGCACTAGATTAAGGTTGTTATTTCAATGCCGGCGCTAATACATATTTCTGCTGCACTTGAACTTACATTTAACAAGAAGACCCATGGGGAAATTGTTTAAGATTTTCTTACATTTCTCTGCTGTGAAATATCTGTAACTATTTGGCTCCCTTGTTCTAAATTTCCCTTGTTTAATACTAGCTCATTTTTTGTATGTGGTTGCGATACATTGCCTTCGTGGATTTATCACTTTGAGTTTTCTGCGTTACGCTACAGTGTTAGAGTTAAGGAAGGGTTTCATGATGCTTCAAGGGCAAGAATGAACAGTGAGATGAAAGCAATTAGGCCAAGTGAGTCCATTTCTGCTTCCTTTTCCTGACTATTCATGGTAGATTGTTCTGTTAACTGTATCACACATGATTTTATTTCAATTAACTAGGTTTGAGTGCTAAGTCCGTAGAGAAATTGAGTAAATCCAGAAAAGGTGCCTTGAGTAAGCAAGTACTTTCCAGATTAAGCATGAGCATTGTGGCGCTGGCCTCATTCGATGGTTGGTGATTATACTGTTAATAATTTCTCATGTTACCTTGTTTTTGATGATCAGCTATTGAGTTTGCATGTATGACTCTCCCTCTCCAGGTGATACCCAATTACACGAATGCACGGGCACATGCATCGAAAGCTCATGTCCTGATGCTACGTGTTTCCTGACATCGATAAATTTGATTCCTTATACTTGGTGGTTAGGGAAGATCACTGAAAGTTTGACGGTAACCTTTTCTGGATTATTAGTTATGCTAATATATTTGCTGCACCTGTAATGATTAATTCAGTACAGCCATTGCCCTGTGCTCATTTCAGATTAAAGTACGCCTTCCTGATGATCAGATTGTCACTGGGTGGATAGAGAATCCTGAGATATATGTTGATTTTTTTATCGTCAAAATCAAGAACGACGATGTTATTGATCCCCTCCATCTACGTCATCTAAGTCTTGATCGTGCCACGCAGTTTGAGCCTTATAGGAAGGTAGCAGCTGTATGGCGGCATTATGATTCAGGAGAATTAAAGGCCACAAGTGGAGTAGATCTTGCCTCTGTATGCGCTCTTACAGATGAGGAGATGTTAAGTACATGCCGTATCCATGAGGTGAGCTAGCTGCTTTAGTTTGTACAGTTCAAACATATAACTGCTGCATGATGGTATGAATGGCTTATATCATTGTATGTGCTGATGCATATCCTTAGTTTCAGGAATTATTAATTGCATTTTTCATGCCTAACTTCATCCTCATGTTTGTGCTAGGTGGGGATTGGAGGTCCCCTTGTTGATTTTGATGGCAACTTTGTTGGGATGAACTGCTCTGGTACCAAACAAAGAAAGACCCCCTACGTACAAAGGCCTTCAATTCGTGAATTCATGTGGTTTCGTGGGATGGTCAGGTATGCACACTTTCAGTATTGATGAACAAACACTCTGTTTGGCTTACCCATACTTCTCTCTCACTGCATCCTACACTACTCCTCCCTGCCCTATTTCTATTTGAGTTTGTGTAAGAGCAGCTTCCGAGATTTACAAATTTATCCCCAAAACTACCTCATTAGCTATTTTGTACTTGTGTTTTTTTTACTTTTTTTACATCTCCTGTTGCTCTGCATCTGTGACCATCTCTTCCTGTAGCCCAACAAGCTGCATTCTGTCCCAACATAAGTGTCGCTGATTTAGTGCAACATTAGTACAAAGTTGTACTAAGTCTGCGGCACTTATTTTGGGACGGAGGGAGTACATTACGATTGTTAAATTAATCTGGCGGTAATGCATATTTCTGCTACACTCTAAACTTGCATTTAAACAGACCCATGGAGAAATTGTTTTATAATTTTTAAAATTTATCTTCTGTAAAGTATATGCAACTATTTGGTATATTTCCCTTGTTTAATACTCTCATTTTGTGCATGGTATGTGTCTCTTGATATCTTCTTTTTGTGGATTTATCACGGTGAGTTTCCTACATGGTGCTGCAGTGTTAAGGAAGAGGTTGATGAAGCTGTAACTGCAAGATTTAAAAGTCGTTATGGAGATTCAGCTTTCCTCAGGGCAGGAGGTGAGCAAATTTATTTCATAGGATATTGGCTGTTTAGGCCAGAATGAGACAGCCCTGGACCCAAGAGGCGCGGCTGTCCTTTGACAGCCGTTGAACCACAGGGAGGAAGATGAGACGGGAAGTTAGATTGTGTTCCCCATACTGGGTCCATGGTCAAGCTGAATGGTAGCCTCCCCATTTTTTATGTGATAAATGACCTAACTGGAGATTATGGGGATCCTATCCACTCACTTGGTGTGTGGTCATATACTATTAGTACATAGCAAAAACATACAGACTGATTAGTACTAGCATTATGTCTTCACAATTTTATTTATTTGATAATCTAGGTGAATGCCTGCTTGTTGCTATGGAAAACATAAAAATAAATTTAGTCATGCATGTGGCACATCAGTCTGCAAATCCATGGGCACAGAAACTGACTTGGAGTTAGGAAAACAAGATAACATAGAAATATCAAAACTGTGAGGCATACTCATATGACATACTCCTCCCGTCCCATAATACAAGAGCGTTTTTGACACCACTAGTTTAAAAAATGCTCTTATATTATGGGACGGAGGGAGTATTTGGCAAACCCTTAAACAAGATGTGGAAATGGTGCGATGGAAGAAGGAAGATGGCACAACCCCACCTTTTTTCTTGGAATACATATTGAAACTACAATGGCCTATGTTGAACCCTTGGCAGCCAATACATTTTAACTTATTTTGCTGAGTACATTATGTTGCACACGCACACTTTAAAAACTTTATGAAACACTTTTAACTGGTGTATCATGCTAGGTGGGCAATACATAAATCTTCTCGATGATACGTTCAAGAAGGATATCTTGAGGAAACCATTGGGAGGTTTTGGATTAGAAATGGATCGAAGTGCCTACTCACTTGCTTCAGAATCAAGCAAACTTCTTGCTTCAAAAATGAATCGAAGTGTTGTCTCACTTGCTTCATTCAATGGTGATGACTCTGTTATACAGTACTTACTTGTCCATGTTTTAATTGATCAATGATTGATAACTGAATGATTATCTCTGTAGGATTTGCAAAAAAGTTTTCTTGCTCAGGTGTATTTATAAAGGGCGAAGCGTGCTCTGCAACAATTCTGACTTCAGCAAGTTTGTTCAGAGTTCCTGGCAGTTCACACATGATCGATGATAACTTGAGGGTTGTTACTGCTAACTGCTATCAATTTTTTTTCTTCTCATTTCATATACTGGTTAACATAACGTTATCATTGCAGATTGAAGTTTGCCTTCCAAACCAATATCGAGTTGTAGGGATATTGAACTGTTATAATTTACAGTACAATGTTGCTCTTGTTGACATCATGGGATTCTGGCGTCCTCGTACAATAAAAATCCATGGGCATCCAGTTACCTCATCTATGGACGTAATAGCTGTGGGTAGTCTTTTTGCGTGTCGCAAACTAATGGCTGTTGAGGGGAAGGTGTTGATTGGCAAACAAAGCAAACTTGATTGCAAAGAACTTTGTGTCTCCACCTGTAAAATCACCAAGGTATTTCTTGTGGACTTCCCCAGTACCTCTAACATGCCAAAAAGTTATTAGCGTTGGAATACTAACAGAAGCTATCACTACATCTATCAAACGGTATCTGTGTGTAACTCTTGTATGTTGTTCCTTTTGTTTTGCTAGGCTGGGATTGGGGGGCCTCTTATTGACAATGATGGGAATTTTGTTGGAATGAACTTTTATGATGAGGAAGAAACTCCGTTCCTGCCGAGGGATGTTATTCACCACCTCTTGTTGAACTTCAATAAAAAACGGTATGTCTTAAAAAAAAAAGAAGCTTTGTAGGTTTTAGGGATGTTGTCCTATCTGTATATTCATCTCTAGTTTTCACATCGTTCAATCATTTTCACTTAAATATAATTTTGGCCCAATTGGTTTGGGCTGATATGACAACTTGTGTGTGCCCCAAAGTGTAGTACGTAGTGATGTAATGGTACATGATTCCGACAACTTAATTCATTGGTGTGTTCTGTTGTTATCTACCACTATCATACTTGATACCGTACTTACCTGTACCCTCGCATTGTGCTCTTATCCTTTTCTATTTTTTTAATGCATTAAGCTGGTATGTCATTGGTTTAAACTAACTCGTTTCCTTGTGGTAAAATTGATTTTGGATGTACTTGCAGGACTAGTGCAGATGGTACTATTGTCGAGGATGTTGAAAACAGGTATTCTTTCTTAAGTACGGTATATCTACATATTGTTTGAAATAATTTGTTCAGTAACTCTTATGCTTTTTGAAATATGGCTGATCAACCACACAGATGGTTGTTGCCTGGCGGGACACACAGAAACACTGAAACTGTTGCACCGATTGATGGAAACAAGTATTCTTTCTTACACATGTTAATACTATCTATCTGTGACATTGTTTAGAATAGATCTCTTCATTGACTTGTACTTTCTTGCTCATGACAGATGGCCGTTGCCTGAGCCACGCTTCGTTGGTCGTAGAGCCAAGCCTTTGCCACGTCAAAAATGGCCTCTGCCTCGTGGCCGAAAGCCTCTGCCTGTGTGAGGTCACGTTTGTTGTAGAGCCGACGATCGCTGCTAGTATTGATAATGGTTTCTTGTCCGTTGGTGCTGGGACCTCCATTCTGAGCTGCTCGAGTACTAGTACTAATATTGCTTTCTCCATGACAGACTCCTGCGTATCTATGGTTTCTGTTGGTAGTTGGCTGTCAGTCCTCCATTCTGAACTGTTTGCTCTGTGTTGCTAGAGTTCTGTTACCATCAAAACCAATTAATGTCATGGTATTCTGTATGTGTAAGTGGGTAAACCATGTCACAAGCCCATGTGCTCTAAGCATAGTGGTGTCCAGTGATTTATGTTCTTTACTCGTCTCCCCGGTACCAACCAGCACCTGTTTGTTGATCTTCTTGTGGTTATATTACGACTATGGATTGGTGCATGAAAAGCTTTACAATAGCCCTTGTCTGTCTTGACCTGTTGTAAGGGGGAGGAAACATGTTACATGTTGCATTTCATTGATGTAGAGGAGTAGAAACATGTTGCACTCATTGATGTAAATGAGAGGAAAGAACAGTCCAAACCATAGTTACAGGATTCACTTGGAGTGGCCTCGAGTTCCGATCTAGAATGGGGTTCGAATTCTCTCGGTTCGATCCGAAATCGCTGCCCGATTTGCCTAACCACAATCCACAATCTCTAGAACCGTGTGTCTAAACTGAACATAAAAAAATGGTATCAATGCACCACCTATTACGGGCTAGACGCTGCTGCAGCTCCCCTGTCCAGGTGACGACGGCCGTGGGGACATGGCTGCCAGCCTATCGCAGCTCCTCCTGTGCAGCCACGATACATGCCTGGAGGCTCCTCTCCTTCAACCACCGAAAAAGGAGCGCCATGGAAGAGAGAGTTGGAGACGAACTAGGATTAGAACAGAGGAAAGATGTGCTTGAAGCGAGGTAAAAGACGATATGTGCATGTGTGGCGGCATGGTATCCGCGGCTGACCATTCTCTGTCCATCGCCATGGTATCCGCGGCTCCAGCTGCAGGCTCACAGAACTAATCTTATGCCACACATTTGTGTATTCCTATAGGGCAAGCTGAGTGAGGTCATGCTTCAGGAATCTCATCCAGGCATCTCCAGCGAGAGAACGAGCCACATAAAACTCGGGACTGCAACTAAAAACCACCTGAAACTATTGAAAAAACTGGAGAACTGACAGAAAATTAGACCCGAACTACCATGATATAAACACTAGCACAAATGTCCGTGCGTTGCAACGGAGAAGTAAATTAATATGTTTCCATCGAAAAGTTCACCAAAGTGGCACGAGGGCATCTTTAAATATTACTCTCTGTTACAATCCCATGAAATCTTGTATCTCAGACACAGCCCACAATCCCATTTAAATATGTATCTAGGTCCGTAGACCATCTAGCGTCGACTACAACCACTGAAACAACAACTGCCGCCAATAAAGAAAAGCGTAAATTGGAAGAATTCAACTTGTAGACACATCGACATATACAAAGAAAGAGCGGATCTAAGTTGATCCACGAAAAACAAACACTGACCGAATCCCATGATATCCATCGAAGAAAAACCTACACACATCCTCCGATGATGCTAGAAGCATCATCATGGCGGGGATCTTCAGAGAGCCACCACCGTCTCGTCTTTCTGAGTAGGACATGAACCCTACCAAAACGAAAAAAATACCTAAAAACAAAAGCCCTCCTGCCGACAAGGACCGGGATCCACATGAGACAAGGCGGCATGGCGGCTACACGGCAGGAGGCAACGGAAATCCTAGGCTTTTTGTGCCCTCCTCTATTTATCTCATGCAACCCCCAATCCAAGTTAATTCTTGCGAATTACCGTTTGTTTGTTGCTTCTCCAAGCGGCTGGTTGTTTGTACAAGCACCTCACGCAAGTATATAAATTGGTCAGATTTTGTGTTAAAAAGTGAGGTGGGACTATTTTATTGGCAAACAAACCTCTTTCTCGCATAGTCATCAGATTTTTTTTTTAGACAAGCATAATCATCATCTAGCTCTAGCTACGTTGGTTTTTTTGCTTGGTATAGTTAGTTTTTTTTTTGAAATGTTTGGCATAGTTAGCTGGTCGCGAGATCGAACAACCATGCAAGCAGTAGTAATTTTTTTATATTCTGAAAGACCACCCATATACTCGTAGCCCACAAGAGAAAAATTATTAGAAGGCCCACTTGCTTGCTTGGCTCCTGGCCCAGTACGTACCGATAGAGCAAGACACAGCCCCATGGAGCGATCGATCTTAAACCAACAATACGAAGTTACGAACCACCTCCTCGCCACCTCGTACATGACTATGACTTTAGTACCACCTCGTCATCTCGTACGTGACCACAACTAACGGTAGAAAAAAAAACTAATCACGGGACGAAACTAAGAATATCACCTTGCTTTAATAATAGGTATAGATAGATATAGATATAGATATAGATATGATATTATCTAGTGCATACTCAGCCAAACATCATATATAAACATGAGATATTATCAAGTGCATACCCAGCCAAACATCATACCCACACAGTGATCCATATGACACATACATGTCCACAAAAAGGAGTTTAGGAATAGTCATTGCGGGCATAAAAAGGAGTTGGGCCTGTTGCTTCATTATTGACGGGAGGAGACAAAAGGAATCGACAGACGTAGGCTCTTGAAAAACAATCATATGATAGTATCAAAACAGAGGGAAGACATATTTCTTTATCATGTAAAAGGTGAACACAGATCACAACAAGCATTAAAAGGGAAACCAACCAAGGTATTCTATGAACAATCAGTTATCACTATAGCAGAAAGGTTGTCATCCACTGCCTCATTACAAGCTCTATAAAAAGAATATGTAGTAAGGCTGTCAGTACATTAAACGCAAAATATTTCATGTTTTACCCTACAGTGTGATTAGAGTATATAAAATATTTTTCAACTATAATACCAATACACCTTGAATCAATTTAACAAATGTGAAAAGATTACAAATCGATGCCGCAACTCATAGTACTATTTAATGCTTTAAACTATTTAACATGCTGCTGCTTTCTTCAGATTTTTTGTTAGTCAGATTACTACTATTTTGCCAATGGAGAGTTCCAATATTTTCATAAACAAAATTCATTGGTGTCATCCACGCAGGTATTGGAGATATCCACTGGTGGTCAAAACAACTAGGCCAGTGAATGGTAGATTTGAGCATGTTGTTCTTTCCTGCAACGCCATGATGGATCATGCTATTATTTGGATCGAGCGGGAAGGCCAGAAAGCCTTGGATGTAACTATGTAAGTCTTGTGATTGTGCATAAAACAAGTTATGTTTTGTCATTTTTCATAAAGGAAAACATAATAAAATCATGTTATCTCAAATTGTAGTTTTCATGTTCCGCAACTTACAACTATGCAATCTAACACTTGCTCTTTTAGACAGTGCATGCCATCTAGAGTAGAACACCTCATGTTGTGAAGCATGAATTGGATTCAAGTTGTGCACAAACTAGAGTATTGAGTGTAGATATGACAAGTGCCTAGATGCTTCAACTAGAGTTTTAGTAGAGTAGAGTGTAGATACATCAACAAGTACATATTCTCAAAATTCTTCTTTGGGTAGTCCTAATTCCTTGTTTCTGGAAAAAGTTAATCATCAATCCCATTTTAGCAGATATGACTTGCTGTTCAGATTCTTATCCTTTTTTACAGCATATGCTTATTACTAGTTAGTATCTCCCCCCTTTCAGGTTGACAGTAGTACGTCGAATTAGAAGTACACATTGGCAGCTGTATATGGGTGATTGACCGTCTGGGCAGAAGGCCTCAGAGTGCTGCGTCCGCTTACAACTTGTACTAGGTTTTCTGCAAAAATATCAGACAACGTGGTAATTTGATCAGCCACATCCTGTCTCCAATAAGCTCTTCAATTCAATCAACTTCGAGTACCTAACTGTGAAGGGTATGCAAGGATAGACATCATGCGAACTTTTTAAGCAACTGCCTTTGTTAGTTTATTTCTTCTCTTGTGTTAGTTATTGCTCTGTGCTTTGGTAAAGTGACTTGAGGATTAAGGTCTGCGTGTTACAACACCATGGCAGCCCCGAAGCCGTTCAGGTCTGTGGACCAAGAGGCAGAGGTCTTGAGGGAAGAACAGAATAACAGGCGGTGGGCAGTAGACCTTTGATATGCTTCGTTTGATATCTCATTTTGTCCCTTTAAATCATGGCAGTTGTTATTATCTTTAGATTACACTGAAATTGCCCCCTTTTATTCCTACTTGTATTTGTTTGATTGCACCTCTTACTTTGTCTGTCATTTTTGTTACTGTCTGCGCTTTTTTCGGCATTTCTTCTAATGCAAAATGTGCGTTCGAGTTAAAAAAAAAAGTGTGTTGCTGTTTTGAGGTTGATAATGGATCCAGTGCTGTGATAGAAAAAGAGGGGCGTGACAACTAAACAAGCTCTGCAGCTCGGCTCTCTGAATCCCTAAAGAGGAAGCTCTGCATCTAGAAGACCCAAGACGCAACCTTGGAGCATTGTACATTCAAGGTAATCACGCTCACATTTGTGTCCAAGTAGCAAGTACTCTCGGACAAAATGTACTCCCTCTGTAAGAAATATATGTGTGTTAAGATCACTAAAGTAGTGATGATCTAAACGCTCCTATATTTTATTACGGAGGGAGTATCTGTTTAAACAAGATGATCAAGATTTTAACTCTTGAAACAAAATGTCTGCAGATGAGTGTAGAATAGCTTATTCTACACTCCTAGTAACGCTATGTACAAAATCTAGTAAAACACTATACAAAATATACTAATTCTGAAATATATTTTTTACTATCCAAGTTTTTGATTTAGTACATTGTCAAAAAAATTACTATATCTACCCCGCAAAAAAATTTTACTATATTTTATATGCTGCGTCACTATATTTTTGTATAGAGCGTTATTAGGGGTGTAGAATAATCTATTTTATACTCACGCTTAGTTTAGCGTTACTATATACAGTAGTGCCCAGCAGAAGGCTGGCACAATGGCAGTCCCGGCAGGCAGGGCACACCCCACCTTCGGCTCCAACGGTTCTTGAGTGTAGTAGGCAACTACTCCCTCCGTTCGGGAATACTTGACAAGTATTCCCGAACGGAGGGAGTACTAACGAAAGAACTAGCTCTGGTTCGAAATTCTTTAACAATAGCCTCATAATTGCCTCCTACTTGAAGCCTTTAGCGTCTAATACGAGGCCCAAAGGGATGTTGGTGGTCCTGGCCCAACGACGCGCACCACCGAGGCCCGAAAGGAGGAGAAGCAATCAAGATCTTTTGGGTCTCTTCTTAGACTAGAAGAATAAGATCGACTACATCTCTCTCTTTTGGGTCTTCCAGGCTGAACCCAAACCGCGGACGCCCCGGCAGTCATCAGATCTCGACGCAGAACCGCAACTCCCGAGCCATCAGCTGCATCTTCTTCTCGGGCCAGCCTCGGCAGACTTAGACAGGAGCCATGGAGGTGAGTTCCTTGTCATCTCCTTCCTCTGAATATCTTTCTTTGTTAAGACACTTCTTCCTCTAAAACCAGGGATCAGAATTCAATCTTTCACACCGAATCAAAATTGCTTCTTCCAGCATACCAAAAAAATTAATTTCGGTGCAGTAAAATAAAATAGAAGCATGTACTTATATCTTTTAACCTAATCCAAGCTGCATCTTAATTTGCTTCCTTAAAAAAAAGCTGCTCAAACTTGAATTATCTTAGGGGAGCCATGGAGGTGAGTAAAGTTCATTGTCCTTTCGTTGCATCTAGCTAGGCCCATTCATAGTTGCTTCATTAAAACTTGAATTTTTTTACGGGAAAGTTATCAAGTCTGTATCTTCTTGACTACATTAATTAAAATGGCATCTTGGAGACTGAACCAAAATAGCTTCTTTCACGATTAAAATTATTTTGTGGAAAAAGTATATATTTCAGGTTTGTATCTCTTGGTTACTACATAAAAATTCCATCCATGAGAATATCAAAAGTGCATTTTTGCGACTGGCGCGGAAATCAACTCTGATTTGTTCCCATGCCAAATGCAGAAAGTCAACGGAGATGATAGAATCAGCACCTTGCCCAGCGACATTCTGGTCAACATTCTTGACCGACTCGATGTCCGTGAAGCTGCGAGAATCAGCACCCTTTCCAGACGGTGGAGTCAGCTCTCTTGCAAGCTCCCTCGACTTATCATAAAGCCTCAGCCTGATGGTGACTTGGTTCGGGTCAATGCAGCTGCTGTTGAAGCGACAAAGAGCTTACTGACCCGCAGATGTCCAGGGGAAGACACCATCCGCCTCCTGTCTACCACCTTCTACTTGAGAGGTGATGTCCCCGTATCCATTGGACATGCTGTTGGCAGCGCCATGGCGACACACAAGATTGAGAACGCCGAATTCACAGTTTTGACAGTCAAGAAACGCCGACAGTGCACTCTTGATGATGTGTTGAACTACGGCGCACAGTTTGTGTCATTTTTTAACGAGTGTCTGAATGCATTTACTGGTTTGACGCGCCTCTACATGGAGAATTTGAGATTTGTTGAATCTGACTTCGTCTCCAACATCTTCGTCACTTGCAAGCGATTAAACTACTTAGGTTTTCTCAATTGCGACACAGAGAAGCATTTAACTCTCCAGGTTGAACACGCTCAACTCACTGAGCTCAGTATGCTCAACTGCCGTTTTTACAAAGTCGAACTCAAGTGGCTCCCAAGACTCACCCGGACAACGTTCACATGTTGGATGGCTTTCGAAGAACTACCACTGTCATTTGGTCATGTCCCACTGCTCGAGTTTTTGAATCTCACAAATATTGGTCTTAGTCGGCACAAAATGGTCATGTTAAGTACATTACTTTGTGAGACACACATACAAGAACTGTGGTTGGGGTTTAAATGCGAAAAGGTAAGTCGGGATGATTGCTTTGTACCAGCTTCACTTGTTCTCTACTCATCCAATTATGTGTTCTTTTTTTTTATGAAGATCATCATATTATTTATCTATTGTTGCAGATTTGGGTTCAACCAGAGTACCTGAGCAAAAGGCTGGCATCTGCGTTCTGCAGACTAAGGATTGTCAGTCTAGTTTGCATTCCTGAAGGGTCTGATCTCAAGTGGACAAATTTCATTCTGGAAGCTGCGCCATCACTTGAAGAGTTGTACATGTCGGTATGTTCTTACCTAAATCCACTTGTTCTTTTTCTATGGGCTACTCTGCTACATGACGTCACCTAGAGCTTGTTCCTTTTTTTTAGTTTGAGGAGTTGCTCTATTATTATCATTACCCTTGCATGGTTGCACACACCTGCGGAGTACAGATGTCCTATGAGTGGCAAAACCGCCGTTTTAAATAGCCCGCTATAGCACGCTATAGCATTTACAGAAGGTCTTGCGCTAAGAGACATTGGTCCGAACAAATAAATAAACATTTTAAATAGCGCGCTATAGCGTTTAGAAGAGGTCCGCCGCTAAGAGGCTTAGCGTGCTATTTAAAACTATGGGCAAAACTAACATGTTTCTTTTACCTATGTCCTATATATGGTTGGAATGCAGGTAATTGATCATCCGTGTGAAATGATAATTGATCCGAAAAGGAGGATGGAACTCTTGCTTAGCGAGAACAAGTGCGTCGAGTGGGAATCACCTAGACCACATTTCAAGCACCGCCGCCTTGCCAAGCTGGTCATCTTTTGCTTTGTAAATTACATGGTGAGTTATGTCACGCGTGTCATGAAAGCAGCGGTAAATCTGAAGGATGTGTACCTGTATGATAGACTGGCATGTAGCAAGTGCAAACACATGGCCGTTTTTAAGCCTGGTAGGCTTCCACGGGCAAAGAAGAAGTTGGAAGCGATGAAGAAGCTGTTGGCCCAGGGCATCGAGTCAGCTCCCAGAATTCACTTGCAGACCCATTCTGAAATGGAGGCTGACCATGCTGAAAGGGTTAAAGGCTACTTATGTTCATGAAGATAGCTGAAGGCTTTCAGGAAGTTCATGTAATAAAGGTCGGTTGGACTAACTCTATGACTTGTCTGGCTCTTGTTTGATCTGCTTTTCTTTACTCAGAAGTCAGAACCACTTGTAAGTAGAAAATTAAGAATTACTCAATCCTGTTGTACCGTAAGTAAATTTTAGGACCAGGTTTGAATTGGATTTTGATGCTATGATGTGTTATTGTTTATATATAATCGTCTTCGTGATGAGCGCATCAGTTGATACGGTCCTATGAGATCTGGAGGCTGAACTATGTGGTCAGCAAATGGAACCTGAAGCATTTGCAGTGAAGGCTCCAGGCGAAGTAATGCGGATTTCTGTCGTCCCTTATTTTTATAATACTTAAATGAAGTTTTGTCCTGGCTTCTTATGATTCTCATTTGTGTGTGGAGGCAGGCAACTACTCTTCGCTATTTTTTGCTAACATATATAAGTAGCGGAAATTTCGTTTGGTTCCCGAGCTCATGTGCACATGAAATTTGGGACACATTCTTCCCTCAAGATTCACATTGAACTGTGAAATTTCTGCATGTATCTCCTGGCTTCCTGGGTATTTTAAACGGTAACATGGGCCCATGTAGTTAATGTGTTCTTCACTATTCAGTCACCGCTACAGACGGATCGATGCAAGCTTGATGAACCAACACCGTCGTCGGTCATTTTCAGTTGCCCGCTACATCCTTGACCGAAGCGTTCTTTGATTCGTTTCCAAGTTTGCAATCCACTATCATTGGTGTCTTACATTAAGCTAATTAACCAATTTGCGGACAACGTACCTCGAAGTTCGCCGCTTTAGCTAGCTCCTGTTAGTTCAAGATTAGGAATACCCCCACATTTATATGCGAGTAAAAGGGACAGTTCTCTACTTCTTCATTTTCCCTACTTGCCTCAAACAGTGCTTGGTCTATTTTCCCTACTTCGTCATTTTCTCAACAGAGCTTGGTCTATTTTCTCTACTTCGTCAACAGTGCTTTGTCCATTTTCAACATTGATGGGTCTATTTTCCCTACTTCGTCATTTTCTCTTGATATGGTCTTCAGTAGCTTTGTTGTATCCTGCTATGCATGTTCTTGGTTTAGGACTTCCTATGTAGCAATTTTTCATTTTCATGGAAGTGATTCTATCTGCACTTAAGAAATGTTATGTTACCAAGCTTTACTAAATGCAGCAGAATACCATAACCTCAACTGTCGAATGATTTCCATGTGAACACTGTACATGAACTGCTGTACTTTATCATTCTAGGTTGCACTGTAAGAGAAAGCCGAGGGAGGAGCAGTGACCGGAGCAGGGACGTAATTATTCTTGCCTCTCGGCTCTGAAACTTCTATTGGAGACGAGGGAAACCGGTGGAAATAAAAATGTACACATCACTGATAGTCGGGTTTACCGAAAAAGGGTTTTCCCCCGCTTTGTATTACAAAGCAACAACATCGATACAACCCACGATAGGTGCTGGGGCGGAAGCAGCACAGCCACGCCCAAAAGAAAAGAAAGACAAAACACAAAAGGAAAAAAAATGCCGACAACGGCGGATCAACGAAAACGAAGATGACTCGCCACCGCTCGCCCGCCGGAGAATTCCACCACGCTCCTAGCACCACGAAACGCCGCATACCAAGTAACACCTTCAAGAAGGAACGCGACGACAACGGCGCTGCTACCGGACATGGCCTAGGGTTTCCCCCGGTACGCGAAGGGCCGTGGGAGGAAGGGGGATATCCGACGCCCTTCAGGAAGGCACGGCGGCGCCCACGGGCGTCACCGCGTCGGTGCCGAACAAGCCGACAAGGATTTCTCCCAACCTCCAACCAACCACGACCCCAGACGATCCATCGCGCTCCACCATACTTGCCGTCCACCAATATGCGCCACCACGGACTCGCAGTCACCATCGCCGTCTCACCGTGACAAGCGAAGCGAGACCGGCGGGATCGAGAGGAACCAGCCGAAAACGAGGAGCAGCAGGGTCAGCGGCCACGTGGGAGGGGACAACCTCCACCACCCTCGGCGGTGACCGACCGGACGTAGCTCAGGAGCAAACCAGGCACCCCTGCCCGGCCGAGCCCGAAGCGGGCTCGTGAAGCTCCCGTCGTTGCGCTGCAGTACACGCGCCACCGTCTCCGCCACCCCCAGCCCAAGCCACACCTCCGTCCGCCGGAGATGACGCCGGAAAGCACACGCCAGGCCCACCTAGACCCAGATGGGGCCCAAAAGGGCCCAGATCTGGGCCAGAAGGGCGCCGCCGCCAGCCACCGTGCCGCCCCGCAGCCAAGCAGCCACGCCACCGCCACCATGCCACCCGGAGCTGCGCCGCCTGCGAAGACGAGCCGCCACCGAATCCGAAGCCGACCTGGGTGCACCGCCGCTGGCGCCAACGCCCGAGCTACAGCGCCGCG